>NC_135762.1:24255035-24322966 GCF_052425735.1 Oculina patagonica
ATTTCCTTGCCAGCAGGTTTCTTCCTATTAAGGCGCAGCGAAATATTATTGTACTGAGTAGAAAGTCCGTAGCGTACTCTACAAGATGACATAATGTTTGTCTGTGACGTCATTATAGCCACAATCTTTGATCCGCCATCTTGGATTTCACCATTTTATTAGAAAGACAGAAAATAACCGAAAATAATGCAAGATCAAGCCCGTATGCTAATGGAAAGCAAAAATAATCAAATTGTACAATTCTGTTTAAAAACAAATTGGAAGAATAAAGAAAAATGTTAAAAATGACGATTTTTGGCAAGACCTGCGTGTAATTATGACGTTACTTTGGCAACGTCAAATATAATGGACACATGATTGACATATCAAAACTTTTGCAAGGGATAAATGAACAGTTACTACAACTTTCAGAACTGTAGAATAAATTCCACTTTTAAAATTAAGGCAAGAAGTACAGGGTTTTATGGAAAAAAATGACCGATGAAAAAAAATCAAGATTTTTTATAAAATGATGGTTGGCTACGTAGTGAGTTGATAATAGTTAATTAATATTCGAGGTTTGTGCACAGGGACAATGGATGCAAAGAGGGGAAAAGCACAAATCCAGGTAAAGTTATTTCTGAAAAATATGCATTCCCCACTTTTGATATTCAAGTTATTTTCTTTCGAAATGATTTTCTAACATTTGCGAAGTAGGCTGCTATATCAGGGATTTCATTACAAGCAAAAACAAACACGATGTCGTATGACCCTCTCGCATTAAGTTTATTGAAACATTGTTTTATAGAAATCCTCTTTCTCTTGTTTACTTTAAGATTACTTCTTCTACCATGTAGCTTCAACCTGCAAAAGCAACGCATTAATTAGTGCATACTATCAAAAAAAGAAACCGCACAATACAAAAAAAATTGAAACGCTTTTAGTGCTTCCGGCTGATTTGCGTGAAAAATTCATGAAAAAGAAAATAGCGGGATGTAGATTTAATGTAAAAAAAGTAAATTTAAATGAAAACGTTGTTTACAGTGCTCAAGCGATTAGCTTTGAGATGAGTCGGCCACTCTTAATGAACATAACATGGTTATACAAAGCGTGATCAAAGCGGGACGGTTACAACAAAATCAACAAACCCGGGACCGCCAGATTACAGCATATCAGCGCCCTGAACCACTCAGCCACCTTCTTCCAAACATGGAACTAGTTTAGCAAATGTTTGAGCTCGCAGTATTACGGGAAAGTTAATTTCAGAAAATTAGAAATTTTAACCGACTTCTATAATATATATATTTTTTTATTCAGGTGGACCAATACGAAATATCTGTATGTTTCTTGATAGATATAACTTTATCTATATACGATTGAATTTAAGGTAAAAGCGTATGGGGTCGTGTAGTAGTTAAAAATTTCATTAATATCTAAGATTGAAATATACTTCTAAAAGCTAAGTTAAACTACGTTGAAATAGCATTCAACAAATAAAATATTCGTCTTTACAAATTCTAGAAGAAATTAACGTAGACTTAAAGTTAAAATGTTTAAATCCTGTGTTATCTAATTTTGAGTAAATTGATTTGCAAGTTGCATCGATAATCGAGTAGTCATTGGCTTACCGCCGTGTTTTTCCACGGTGTACAGCGCTAAGCCTCTGTTTGCCAACGATAGCTGCATGTACTTTGAGTTAATCGAGGAACAGCGACCGAGGAGGTATTCTCGACGGGTATCTGCCGTCTTTCTTGCATAGTAAACCGTCACGTAGTGGTAGAGGTAGTTTCTCATAATAAGCCTTATGCATTGATTTTTAGCAGCGCAATCTTATTCTTGTATTTGCTTGTAGCATATAGTTCCCCAAAAGCAACACTTCTTAATTCCAATCGATCTGGAAATTTACGGCCGCACAAGCCTCAGTGTAGCTGTAATCCTCACCGTGTCTAAATTATTTTTTATTTTATGATAACAAATATAAAACAAAGGGATATACCCGATTGAACGCAGGTTGTGCTTTGTCCAGACCAGGATTTATCAAGTTGACAGACACGATCCTTGTCACCCACCAGCTCGTATCCCATCATGCACGTAAAAGTACAGCGAGTACTAACAATTAAGTTCGGGGATGTGCAAACTCCAGTGGGAGGGTCTGCATATGCTACGATCAGAGAAGGGCATCTGACGACTAGGATCAAAAATAAAAAGACCCTGAATGTGTTATTATAAAGAAGTAAATAATTACACAAACAAAAAACAATTACACAAACAGGATATAAAATAAATAAAATGAATCAACATAATGTTCGCTAAGGGGATAAAAATAAAGGTAAAAAGGCTATACAGTCGGAGCTGTCGTAAGCGGACACCCTCGGGACGCGAGAAAAGTGTCCGTAACTGGAGCTGACCGCTTACGAGAATGGGTCTCGTAAGCGGTCACTAGAGGTGTAGGGGATGGATGGCCGCTTAATGGAGCTTGCCCAGCTAACAATAACCGGACGGTCGTGAATGACAACAAAACAAGCACTGAATTGTGGTCGTGTAATTACTGTAAAATCATTGTCACGAATGGCGATGTGAAGTTGATTGATAAAACCAAGATACAGAGGTTGTTAGTAGGATTTTCTTTAGGCTGTCCGCTAACGAGAGCTTAAAAACAAAGAAAAAGTCTAAATCGTTATCTCTGCAAGTGTCCGCTGCCGCTTACGGGAATGTCCGCTTACGAGAATGTAAAAATGCAGAGTTTTTACGGGAGTTAAAACGGGGTTTCAAACAAGGTGGCCGTAAGTAGAGCTGTCCACTTACGAGAGTGTCCGTTAAGAGAGCTTCAACTGTACTATATATAAATAAAAACCGAACGTTTTCGACTAAAAAGTCATCATCAGGGTTCATCACCCTGATTATGACTTTTTAGTCGAAAACGTTCGGTTTTTATTTGTATATAGTATAGCCTTTTTACCTTTTTTATAAAAAAATAAAATGAAATAATTAAATAAATAATTAAGTACGATTAAATAATTCTACGACTCGAATATTACACCTTCCAGGCTAACATTTGGCATGAAGTATTTCTGTATGATCTCTACATTTTTGCTTTTGGTGTGGATCTTTTAAAAGTCGAGAAATAAGCCATTCTGTGCAATGTGTCCATACGTTGCTTTGTAATTATATAAATCATTTCTGTGATTAAATAATTCCACTGCTCCAATATTAGACGGTCCAGTCTACAATTTGGCATAAAGTATCTCTAGATGACTCTTAATAATCCTTTACTTTTATTTTTGGTGTGAGTCATTCGAGGGCCGAGAAATTAGAAACTCCTTTCAACGCGCCCGCACATTAATATTGCTCTGTATACGTAATTGCATATTTATATCTGCCTTGCTTCAACGAAAGGTGCCCGGCCGGCTGACAAAAAGGCTTGAAAGTCACGAACAGCCACCCTCCCTCCCTCTGAGGTCCCTTGGCTAGACCAAGGGGCTAGGTGGAGTGCCTAGTCAACCCCGGTGACAGCCAAGCTGCCACAGGGCTGCAGCTGGCTGACAAAGACAAGACAATCATCAGGCATCATTAAAATACCATGACCTTGCTGTGACTGGCAAAGTCTGGTGAAAATGACACAAAAACACTCCACTTTGCCCACCCCCCTAGCAAGCCAGCAATTCAACTCCTGACACTGGGCTCCCTAGGGCTGCTAGCTCTATCACTCAGCTACCCGGCACAATCCGGAGGTCACCGGTTCGAGGCCTGCCCTTGCCACTTGCTGGATTTGTTTCTCTGTTTTCCCGAGTTCAAATTCTCGACCACGCTTTGTATATAGCCAACTGGTCTGCCTCCTGCCAGTTGAGATTTTTAACCTTGTTATGTTCATGATTATTTGTTTCCTCTGTTTCCGTCAGTGGCATGCCTCTAAACTAGCTATCTCGTTGAGACATGAAGCTAAGTGCATGACCACTATAAACACATATTATTATTCCGTGACGTTGCCACCCCCCCCCCCCCCACCACCACCTTTTTGCTAAATCAGTGTAGATATTAATCATTCGCTCTCCATCATTTCAAATTAAAAACCATGAAGGTTTACATAATATAATGCAAATTAGCCACGTTTTCCGCTAGGGGTCAAACATTGAAATGACGCCGTTTCTCGGGAAATCGGCTCGTCAAAATAGTAAACTATCTGCGCCAAAAAGCATATTTGAAAACCATGTTATGGAATGATGATATAATTATAATTATCAATGGTAAGTTAGTTTGAAAAAACTCCTCGATAACTTCAGTTGTTTACTACGCAAGCCGTTTTCATTTTATCGAAAACACCAAAATTGATTAAAACTTATGTAACGATCATCTTCGTCCACAATTGCTTTTATTTCTACAACACTGCGAGTAACAACTGTATAGTCCGAGTATCACCCACACACACACACTACAGGAAAACGTAAGTCCTTTTTATGCCTAGCACACGAGTGCGGCTACGCGTACTTCTTCGCGATTCAACTGTCTCTACACTGAAGCTCGTGCAAATAAACCGCTCGTGCACCAAACTTGGTTTCGTTACATGTAGAGTATTTTTACCACAATACTGAAAGCCAAGTATGGTATAAGAAAAAAAATTATCAAAGATATTACGAAAACAGCTCAAATTTGCCGATTTTAGCTTGTTTGCCACCTCAAAAATGACGTGCCTAATTTGCATATTAAAAGCGAAAACAAACATGGCGGCTATCGCGAATAATGTCTATTAAAGGTCAAATCAAGAATTATTCCACCGAGATCCTTCACAAATATTAAGGAAAACGTTTGTGTGCAACAAATGATCCGGTTTTCACCACAGTTCTGCACACATTCAGTATAATCCAATTTTCAATTCAAGTGATTTTTAAAAGATTTGATTCAACGGTCAAAATGTTTTACAAGCAGGTTTTTTATTCAGATTGCTGGTTTGAATTCGTTTTCCGAAGGACCATTTTGCTAGATCGTGAAGAGGACTTTATCGAAGTTTACCTAGATTTGCCATGCATTTTTTTTATACTGTTTCGCGCATGCCGGTTAGTGACGCTTGTATGTACGTTTCTCACGCATGAATTGAGAGGTCAATTGAATCGACTTGAAATGGTTTCCTTCTAAAACTTTTGAAATCGCTTTTTGTTGAGATCACTTCGTGAAAATCTCAGTGAAAAGTGGCAAAATATTTACTTCAATTTTAAAGAAAAATTGTTAATTGTACCAAGGGTAAAATTAAAGCAGAGCATTTTACATACCAACACAGGTTGTGCTTTGTCCAGACCAGGTTTCATCAAGTTGGCAGACACGCTCCTTGTCACCCTTCAGCTCGTATCCCGTCCTGCACGTAAAAGTACAGCGAGTATTGTACGTTAGGTCTGCCACTGGGGCTCCTGACGGCGATGTGCAAACTCCAGTGGGAGGGTCTGCATTTACAACGCTCAGATAAGGGCATCTGATGACTAGGATTTGAAATAAAAAGACCATGAATATGTTAAAATAAATAAAATAACTAAATAACTGACTAACTAAATAAGTAAATTAATTATTGAATGAATGAATGAATGAATGAATGACATCCGCATGAGTTTGAAACCAACTCAATCATTTGACACATACTAGCTTCAGTGGATAAGGCCTATTGGTGTGATATGATGTTTTTGCATTGGTGTATATGTTGTGGTTGAATTGGTATTTTCTTTTGTTCTGTTGTATGGTAATATATGATAATGAATATAAAACAAAGGGATATACCAGATTGAACGCAGGTTGTGCTTTGTCCAGACCAGGTTTTATCAAGTTGGCAGACACGATCCTTGTCACCCTCTAGCTGGTATCCCATCATGCACGTAAAAATACAACGAGTACTAACAATTAGGTCCGGCGATGTGCAAACTCCAGTGGGAGGGTCTGCATATGCTACACTCAGAGGAGGGCATCTGATGACTAGGATTTGAAATAAAATGACGTACCTTGAATATGTTATTACAAATAAACAACCACCGCCGGAGTTTGAAACCGATTTAATCATTTGGAACCCAAAGCACCAAGGTAATGATTTTTAAATTATTTAATGTCATTGTAACACTGTTATCTTCGGGTTTAAAGGGGCTAGGTCACACAATTATAGGCAATTTCGGCACTGACCAACTAGTCAAAGAATTGACTGCAATATGACAATAGCGGTTTAAAAATGTAGAAGAACTCAAACGAAACACAGAAAGGCCAAAAAGGGACCTGGATGGCAAAATTCGAGAAGATTAAAACGGATTGCGTTGACAGTGTTTGAAAGGTCAGGGTTCAACTCCCGTTGAGGGACTCAGGCATTTTCATTGTCCCACAATCGATACAACAAAACGAAATATATTGCACGTTTTACTGGTACAGAATACTCTAACCAACTAGGCTATGAAGATGCATTGCAAGCAGCAATGACAATTGCTTGCCGCGTTTACGATAGGGCGGAGTGGGCTTGCACTCTGCGAATAGTTGAATGGGCTAGGTTTACGAGCTTAGTGCGGTTTTTAATAGTGTCGAAAGTTAAAGTTAGTTTTTAGTATTGCTGTGTTTAGTGAATTGTTTACAAACTCACGCCAGTCATAAGTAAACCAAAACAAATCGCGACTTGCTCACACACTTATTCCCCAAATTCATGTATTTGTTTGGAGTTTTGATTGGTTCACAGGACTGAGATTACTTTGGGTATAATTTTTAAGTCACTTGATTAAATGCCGCTTCATAAAATTGCTATTAAGTGATCACCCACCGACACATGACAGCGGTGTCCCTGACCATTCCATAAAATCATTAGCAGTCACCTGACATGTTCTTTCCTTACTTCCGAGAGCTTCGTACCCGTCAGTGCATGCCATGCCGCAAACTGACAGATATTCATTTGAGCACTGACCAACGAAAAGGCCGTTGGCAGGAACAGGTAGGGATTCACAACGACGAACTAAGTAAAAAAATTATAAGTATGAGTAGAGCATTAGATCTAAATTGGATATGAAGTAAATGCATGCATGCATCTGGCTCCGACCACTAATGTTTCGTGCTTTTCCATGCTTTTGACATGGATAATGAAAGGTGGTAGATTTGTAGCTCGGTGAATAAATGATAAAGATGAAATGTTCACGAGCGTGGGAAAAAAAATATCTGAGTCCCCTACGGGAATCAAAGCTATGGCCTTCCAGATACCGTAGCTCGTTGGTTAGAACAACTCGTAGCTTACGAGAGGCTACGAGACTACGAGAGACTCGTGGTTCAGTTAACGTTGGTTAGAATGCCTAGCTGGTACATATGGGAGGCCATGCGTTCGATTCCCATCGGGACTCAAATTTGTTCTTTGTCCCACGCTCGTAAACATCAATTTCATCTTTATTTGACATATTTGTTTTCTTTTTCCGTGTGATGACACAAACACACTGTCTGAATGCACCAGTCTTCAGAAGCTAAGGACTCGTATTACGGTACTTCAGCTGGAGTACTTTTGAATTTTCGTCAAGATCTTCGTTATATATTTCCTCTCTAAGCATGTGCTTCCTCTCTTAAATGTGCCTAGATTTGGTGTCCTCATTACTATCGAAACTACAATTCTTTTAAGCGATAACCAAAAGAAGTTTTTGCATGTCGTTATTGTTCTAACACTTAAGTTCTAGCAAGGAGACAATTCAGTTAAGTAATTTTAAAAAGAAAAAGGCCTGAGGCTGGGTGGGGGGAGTGGGGGCTGGTCGGGAAGAACGTTTATATGAAAGTTTGCTCGTGGTCTCGTTTAGGGGTGTTAACTACAGAAATCAGGCACACAGAGGGTGAGCGAACACCAATGTTCGCTGTCAATGTCTTTTAAAGGGTTTAGGTGGAGATTTAAACACCGTCATACAATGTTGGCGGTCTTGACCGATCAGGCATGAAAAATGGTACATTGCAAAGGCATTGCAAAACGTCTAAGCGATGCAAAAGACTTGATGCAATAGCGAATTAACACATACTCACTGGTACAAGGTATTCCAATCTGTGGTGCACCCGCGTATCCTGTAAAACAACTGCAATCTTGTATAGAAACGCTTCCAGTAATCGGGTGGCCAGAATTTGTTGGACAGGATGTACACGCGGTTGCATGCCCGACAAAGTCCTTATAAGTGTTGAGCGGACATTCTACAATTGAAAAGAAAAATCTATGTCTGTGTGTAGGAACTGGTTATTCTGTAGCCCTTTCAGGCTCTGCCCGATGAGGGTCTCTTTATCAAGGTGCTGATATACAAAAGGGCATGGGTTTTGCCTGTTGGATTCTAAAAAATGGTAGGGGAAAACTGTCTTAGGACATGCCGATCGAGCGATTGATTTGTTTAAATATTTTAGATAGATAACTGTAAGAGTGTGAAAGGTTTACTTGATGCAATCGATATGATTACCTTTCTGTTAAAAATGGTGTATTTAAATTGGTAAGGGTTCATCAGAACTCCGGGCGGAGCCTCCCAATATGAAATATGTTTTAGTATTAAGTCCTACCCCGGGTGTTTTCGATGGAATACTGGTATATCTCGGTTTCTGTAGCATTAAGCCACTAAGAGAATTTCTGCTACTCCCTGGATGGGAAGCTAGTCCCATAGAGGCACTATAAAAGAAAAATGCTCTGTCCAAGAGCAAAATCCTGATAGTAGACTTTAAGACAACTGCTTGCTGAAGTTTAAGTTTGTAGGTTGTTTTCTCAGCAAGAAGCAGTTTTTAAAGGACATTTAAACCATACTTGTAATGTTGAAGTGAACGTAATACCGAAGAACAAAAATCAAAAGCAAAATCAAAACAGTTGTCCACAAGGGGCTCAATGGGGTTTACCGTTAGCTGAAATATGGCCAAAAATTTAGCCGTTTATGACGTAAAAGTGAAAACAATTAACTGTTAGACGTAAAATCTGTTAACCGTAACGAACCAGCCAATAACATCGGCCAATGATCATTTGACCTGAAACTTAACCGCCTCGTGTAAATTAGCAGAAAAATAATTTAAAAATAAAAGAGGCCAGATTACATTTTCAGCACAACATGGTCCAAAGACCTAAAATATGTTTTACATAGAAGGAAAAAGCTAAAGTATAGAAAAGGAAAAGTATAAACCGTTAACCCTTTCGCTCCTGAATTTTCGCGAAAAAACGCGTTTTTTTAACCGTTAAATTTTGACAAAGATTTCATGTAAAAATGTACAATATTTCACTTTGGTGCAGGCGCATAAGCCAAAATTTTGATTTTTTTTTCTTGCTCTTTTTCCTTCCGTCTTTCTCGGCTTTCTTGTTCTCGCTACTTTTTACTTTTCAAATTCTTTCTTCTAGCCGAAAAAGTTTTGACCTGTCGGAAAACCCTGAAAAGGAGACCATGATCAATTACAGGTGTATTGGCCTGTTTAAGCACCAATTTTGCACCAAAAACGGATCGTGTTTTTCTTTGGTTAGCTCTTCCAAAATGCAACTAATATTCAAAATGAACAGCTCTGTGAAAAGGTCAATACTAACTTTATCAGCTGCTTACCACAAAAATCCACTGACGTGCAAATCGATGACGTCACGAGTGGTTTAATGACCGCGCCTCCAAATAACACCTAAATGCGCCTTTGAGAGTGAAAGGGTTTAACCGAAAACCCACCACCCCATTAAGACCTTCGTCAAATTAAGAGTCGCCTAAGGCACAAATACTCTAAATTTCTAAGCCTACCTTGGCAGGGCGAACCGTAATACCCTTTGGGGCAGCTTTCAGTCACTGAAATAAAACAAACGAGAAGCAAAACATTAGCGGTAAACGCTACAACTCTGTACGCCATTAAGCTTTCAGCTTTAACAATATGCTGCTATGTCTCCGGATGACCTTCAAAAATGTTTTAAAAAGCTAAATGTAAAATGATTTTTCTCACTCGATAACCGTTTCTGTTAATTTTCTTTTGACTGATAACAACAGCCGTGAAATCAATTTTTGAAGCTGTTAGACTCAAATATAAGGCTGACTTAATAGGTACATCAAGCACTTGTTGGCGGAAAAAAACTAAGACTGCTCGTTTTTGCCTTTGCAAAACATCTTGTGACGGAGTCCTCCCTAGTTTGCACGCGTCAACATGCTGTACCCTTGCAGGCAAGGGCAAGAAAATGGCGTTTGAGGTGGTCAGAGATAGCCACTTTCTCATTTTCTTAATGTCTCTCTCCTCTTTTTTTAAAAGTCAGTTCTTTACTGTCTGCGATTTTGCACGTTTGTACCTATTGAAGCAGCTACCTTTCTACTTACCTTCAAAAGTGTAAACATGGTTTGCCCAGGGACCTCCTTCACCGTCAGCATTGCAAGCGGTGCTCTTTCCATATTTATTGTAAGTCTGTTCTGCTGTAGCACTTGTTGCACACCACCCGCCATTCTGAAGAGCAAACATTTTGAAGCCTCTTTTGCGGGCAGCCACAGCGCACTTAGCAATTGCCTTCTTTCGGTCTGGGTAGGATCCATCCAAAGTAGAATCCTGTCCTTCAATTGTTGGAATTGCACGATTGGCAGTGTCCGAATAGCATCCCACACTTTTATATGCTATTTCATCAAAGAAATTAGTCCAAAAGTTGAAACACGAAATTACAGTAAGCATGCTGCATCCACTGTAGCTTAAATAGTTAATCCTATCACCAGCATTTTAGCTATAAGGGGCATAGCAATTTGCTGAATTGTTTGTAAACTCACAACCCAATTTTAATTGGGTTAAAACCAGCAAGTGACTTCTATCGATCGATAGAAATCCCTAGGAGCAGGTACGTTGTTTCTGTTGCCTTGTTGCCGAAAGGCAACCACTGGGTAATGCTTAAACAACGAAAATACCCACTTTCAGTATCTACATGCATCTAATTTGATTAAATTCAAGGCCAGGTCTACCTGGAAACCAGACGTACTTTTGTGACGATATTGATAGTAGGAACACAACAGAAAGCTCTTAAGAACAATTAAAACTGATCTCACCAATCATATATTTCCTGCCTCGGGAAACATTGAGATTCTCGGGAAAAAATTACTGTTTCCAACGGGACCAGTGGTTAAATTTTAACTTCACTGGATATTAATTGTATAAACCTCTGAAAATGATATGACTCACGACTGCTACCGTTTCAAGATACATTGAGAAAGAAAGGCTCTCTTGTCATCTAATTATTTGTTACGTTTTTGTCTTTTAAAATACGCCTAACCTTTAAGGACGTAGATGTTGTTTGCCCAAGGACCTCCTTCACCGTCATTATTGCAATCCGTGCTCTTGCCATATTTGTCAAACGTCATTTCTGCCGTAGCACTGGCTGCACACCATCCGCCATTCTGAACTGCAAACATGTGGAAACCCTTTCTTTGAGCTGCGATGGCACATTTTTCAATTGCATTCTCTCGGCCTGTGTAAACTCCATCCAAAATGGGATCTTGCCCTTCAATTGTCGGAATTGCACGATCGCTGGTGTCCTTGTAGCACCCTATACCGTCATATTCTGTAGAAAGAACAGCATTATTGTTGGCAGATCTGAAGGGATGTTTGGTACATGTTTCGGTAGATTACATGTACGTAAACCGAGCTCGAGAATTGTATTGTCAGAAAAACATAGCGGTCATTTGAGGACAGGAAGGAGTGTTCACTAAGTATTCAAGGTGTGTTCCAGTGGAGCACCATAGGTAAGAAGTGTTGGTTAACCAATCAAGCCGAGAAAATTGGTAGTCATGTTGGGGAAGAGTTACATCTTTTCTAGACATGCCGCCTAGCCGGTTTAACATTAAGGCTATCGTCAGCTCAAATATTTGATATTTGACATCCATATTTTAATCAATTGACAGCTGTCAAAATAAAGTATCCGCTGACTAATTTCACATGACGCTAACGTGGTGAAGAGTTCATCGCTGACCTTGTAATGGCTTTTCTATTGGATTGCGTTCGCGTTATTTTTTTCCTGTCTATGATGATGCGTTTATCAGCGCGGATTTTGTTTTGTTTTAAGATTGGGTGCTGTTGTTTACGATGAAAAAAAAAATGATAATTAAAAAATACTTGGAATGTAAATATTATCATCAGATTCAAATAAAAGGGGAATCAGAAAGATTCAGATTCAAATAAAAGGGGAGCTCCGCTTTTAGGCTAGCCTCCCATGCAGTCTTTCTTTGGGGCGATCGTGTTTCTCTCCTCCCGGATACATGTACACTGCGTAGCGGCAAAATTTGCACGCATCTGACATAGACTTATACTGTCAGTCAAACCAAAACGTAATGGACTTTGGATTAAGACAAACCTTCTTTCGAGAAACGTGTTATAAGTCCTAAGATTTTAAAACTATGATGTCCTGATGACTGACTTCAAACCGCAGTCCTATAAAATGAAAACTATTTGTTCAAGAGTTTTACTTCATTGCGTACGAACAACTACGATGTACAGCTATATCCAACAAACTTTACCATGTCCGGAGTAAAACAAACTGCTAATCATCTGAATCATTGACTATTTGTTGTCTATTTTGGTTAATGGAAACGAATGCTTGAAAACTCTGATTAACATACGATTGCACAGATCGGCGCAATATTTTGGAAGTGTACATTGATCTTGCGTTAGGGATTTTTTGAAATATCCGTCCTTTTCAGAGGAAACTTTAAAAAAACTTTTTTACTCAGGGATGCAACTATTAATAATAATAATAATAATAATTGTATTAAAAACAGTCAATTTATTGGACGGTGTGCCAGTGCTTAAACGATTTTTATGGAGCTCATGACTTCCTTGGAATTAAAATAACTTATATCGCATTTTTAGAATTAGACATTGTGCCCGTGTTTAGCGTGAAACCTGTTTGTTATCTAGGTTAAATGACTATACCTGCGACTGCTCTACGCTTTCGATTTCGTTCAAGAAGATCTGAAATAAATATGACGGCATTACCAAACTGAATTAATTAATTGATATAATTAGTTAATTAATTAATTATTTAATTAACCATATAAAAAAGGGGAGCCTCGAGCCATGCGGCTCATAATACTAGAGCTTATCTCGGTTTCTGTATCATTAATCGACTACGAATATTTCTACTCACCTCTGAATGGGGGGCTAGTTCATCGCAGGGTACATCTCCCCCTTAGCATATTAAACCATTAGGCAATTGCTTCTTCCACTATAAACTACATTAACTACGAAATATAAGCCTAGCATTGTGGAAAATGTTTCCTTGGTATAGTTGATTATAAACTGTAATTCGTTTCTTCAATTTCTGTAACAAATAAAATGTATTTTACTGATTAAAGATGATTTTTCAACCTGTTCACTGTAGGTTTTTTTCGTCTATAAATGCAAAAAAACTACACAACCGAAAGTAATGTATCACTGGCATAGCCATAAAAACCACCGATTAATTTGCGCACCGAAAAAGAATTGTTATTACATTAGCCACTCAAGTTCAACAACATACTTATTATTATTAACTAGGGGGGAAAGTTGCTGGAATACTAAGCTAAACCTGTCTCACATGTGAATGTTGACTCGTCTAACTGAATTTGACACAAATCCGGACTTCGCACGACATCCAAATATATATATTTCTATTTTAAATCGGTACAGTTAAAGTCAGTAAAGTGCTTAAGTTCTTGACATTTCAATAAAATTCGCCAAATATGAAAAACATTGTTTCAATAACGGAGGCAGAACAGTACAGCAAATACACGAAATAGAAGGAAAAAACAAACAAACAAACAAACAACTGGATTGACGCATTATTTAAGCAACACTTAAGATTGAGATGTGATGTTAAAATGTCACAAAGACAACGCTTTAAAAAGGTTTGTACCTTTAATGGTTCGACCACTGCTGCACACATCCACCAACAGTACAACAATCAAACAAAACGGAAGAAATTTCATTCTAGAATGAAGCCGCCTCAACCTGCATATTAAAAATTACAATTACAGCAATGTTACTTAAATGTTTTATATGAAAAGACCTTGGCTATGAAATAAGGCTGAAAATGTTCACATTTTTTTGTCATTTTCTTTGTATTTTTTGTTTCAACGAAACGTTACAACTAGTACTTCCATGTCTAACAAGAACTTACACTACACGTTACGGTATGACTCGCAATTACAATATATTTTACTTACAATACACTACTTGCAGTATATGGCTTACAATAGCTCACAAAAAACAAAAGGAAAAGAAGAAAAGTATGCGAGACAGAGAAATACACTTGTAGGACACCCATGCGATTTATTTATTTATTTATTTATTTATTTATTTATTTATTTATTTATTTATTCATTTATTTGACAAGGTTTCCCATCAGTTAGTTTGGCATCCTAAATGAAAAATGGTCACATTTAGTCGCAGTCAAAGCGTTTAAGATATCAACATATTTTCCCAACCTCGTTCATGTCCATGAAATAAGCCTCAGAGTTCTCAAGTTTTGTAGAATTATGCAAGTTTTATGACAATCATGACGATGCAACTTTTAAGAAAACTATGGTTAAAATTCCCCTTAAAATGCCACGCTTATGCCATTGAGTTTTTTTACACATAAATAGCGGAGGAGCGCAGCCAGTATATTTCCCATCTGAAAGTCAGACTGATGTTGTACAAAGCTTAATGGAAAGAAACTAAGAATTCAGAAAGCTATAGCAAATACAGTCAGTGCTACAAGAAGCAGAACTGTAAGCTTAATGCAATATAGTGTCAAAAATATAATTTGCATTTGCTTCTTTATTTTCAAAAAAAGCCTTAGGATAACAAATACAGTGTGCACGGAACGATCATCATCACCACAAGTTCCTTACTACGTCAAAATTAAGCCGCCGAGTCGTTTAATCTACCTAATTGCTTTTCAAGTGCTATACATAAAATTCTTGTTCATTATTAATATGTTCGACATCTCTGGTTTAATAATTTTGCGATTCCTTTTTTCCATTTTCTAGATAATTTTTGTTCAATATAATTAAAATAAATGCGTGTTCTTTCACTTTGTAAGACCTACTTTACCCTGAGCGGGGGTTTCCTTAACATTTTGATGCCCCCAACAATCTATTGATAAGTTGTTGATTTTTTTTATAACGTTGAAAGAAAAGGGACACGAAATGAATAAACCCATTTCAAACTGGATGAAAAAGCAATTTACCCTTTTGAGGTTTTTTCACGTGAAGAACAAAACGCAAGACTGAAATATAGGCGCTTGGCTTTAAGTTGAAAAAAAAAAAAAAATAGCGAATTTTCTTTTATGCAATTGGGTCAAAGTGAATTATACCTGCCAATAGTTGACACACCGATTTAAAATGTTGGTCTCCTGAATAAGATTTCATCCTCAGAACTGTCAAAATGAAAAAGATGCTTCTAAATGTAGAACGTTGTTCTATTTTCCATTGAAAATTGACTTTTAGCAATCTGTTCCGTTTATCTGGAATCGAGTAAAGACGTTTGGCAGTTTTTTGTTACGTTTAATTGAGATTGGCAAGCATTGGAAACATTTAAGGTGGCCCGATCCTATTTATTTACGTGATGGTTGCATTTTTGAATCGCGCTTTTTGGCAGGAAACATTTCACCGATTTCTTCGAATTTTTGCGTCCTGAATGAAAAATGTTTGAATTTACAGAAAATGAATTGTTTTTATTGGGTTAATTTTTTTTTTTTTTTTTTTTTTTTTTTTTTTTTTTTTTTTTTTTTTTTTTTTTTTTTTCTATCTGTGCGTCAGTTGACATGAATGCATAAGCGAAGCATTTTTAAATACAATTTGACAAGCATTTTGTGCAGCGAATTGCATGGTCAGGATTGTCGTGAAACTTCCTGATACAAAACTACAGAGCTCTGAGGCTTATTTGCTAAAGTTTGGGAGAAATCTGTCGTCGGGTTTTAAAGTTATGGAAATTTTTGGTAAAAACTAGATTTTGAAAATATGTTCAAATCTCAAAAGATTTTATTTCGACTAAAAAACGAATGCCATATTCTGTAAATTCGAACATTGTTCATTCAGGACACAAAAAATGAAGAAATCGGTGAAATCTTTCCTGCCAAAAAGCGCGATTCAAAAAAGCAACCATCACGTAAATAAATAGGATCGGGCCACCTTAACATATATACCTTCAGTGCTGTCTTTATCAAAAACCACCGTTGGATAACTGTTTATAATAAATGTGTACAGCAACAGTTCTTCTCACAGTTGAGGTTTAACCAAGCGTCCTACCTTGGCAAACAGATCTTCTGTACGCCTCGTTTTATTTTTATTTGCACCAATGAAAGACCTTCACACTAAACCGTTTGCGATTATAACAATAACATGGGAAAATTATGTCGTTTAGCAGCTGAATTAATACATCCACGAAACGAGTCTGAATTGTAAACACATTCGTTATTAAGTAAAAATTTGAACCGTTACCTGGCTAAAAACATTGTTACAAAAATAAGCTTTCGGCTGCCAGACTACAGCCTTTAACGAATGATAAAAAGGGCGCGAATGAATGTATGTATAGAGTACAAAATGTGTAAAAAATTACAGAATAACAATGTGTAATAAGGTGACAGGAAAACGAGTAAGAATTTGGTAAATAAAGAAAACTGTTTTAGAAGAATACATTATTGTCGGGGCAATGACCTAGCTTTTTTTGCACGCTTCAGTTGTCTTGGCAGTGTGCCATGACTCGACAGTTTTTCGCACGCGACAATTTCCTTTGTCAAAAGCTCTTGCATTTTTAAAATCAATTTGATGGTCGTTCATCCATGCATGGTTTGCAACGTTCGATCCTTTGTTACAATGTTTAACGTTTTTGATGTGTTCTTTTCTTCGGGTTTGTAGACATCTGCCGGTTTCTTGAATTATTTACTAAATTCTTACTCGATTTCTTTTCACCTTATAACGCATTTTTATTCTATCATTTTTTACATACTTTTACTCTAGATATTTATTCATTTGCACCATTTTTATCATTTTTTTAAGGCTGTAGTTTGGCAGCTGAAAGCTATTTTTTTTAACATATTTTTTAGCCAGAGAACGCTTCATATTTAAAAAAATAAAAAATAAATAAATATATGTTTATAGTGGTCATGCACTTAGCTTCATATCTCAACGAGATTGCTAGTTGACAGGCATGCCGCTGAAACAGAGGAAACATTGATTATTGATTATTAACCCTGGATATTAACCCTGGTTTCTCTTATTCTATTTTTGATCACATTCGTTATATTTCGTCGTAAAGTTAATAGTTCGAAAATAGTGATTAATGAGAATTACTCTTAAGGACTTCAATCACAAGTGAAGTAACCTTCTTTCGGTTATGAACTGAAGGTGTCTATCTCTTTGGTCTCCTGCTGGTGTTATAATATAAATTATAAAAGAAAATATTAAAGACGCGGCTAAACACAACGGCGAATATGAATACATAATTATCACAAAAAAATTAATACATATTATATTACTGTGTAATCTTGAATTAAAAATGCGCAAACAATCAGTACGAGACATAAACATATTTCATTTAATTGAAATCCGTGAGATTTAACATGCATTTTTAATAAATTTGATTTCTCATAAAAGAGTCTGCATTCAAATTGTCAGGTCTAAACAATTATTCCTTCAAACTATTCAACTGCCGTATCAAACTCTTTATAATTACTTTTCCTGTGGCGTTGGTTGGCTGTTGAAGAGACACGTTGCGTGTAGTTGGCGATGAATTCTATTTGGCAAAGTTGTGCGATTTGACGTAGTCGAGCAGCTAGACAAATATCTAAGTGATTCTTATTTGTGTTTTGCGTTGTTATTGATTTGTAAGCATAACATTAACGGTATCTCGGCTAAGTTACATATTTTTTCATGTGAAAGGGAAGCTTTGAACAATTTTTCCACTTTATGGTTGCCATTATGGGTAATATAACTGATTCATTAGCTTGATTCTGAAACTTTGTTACTTGAGGTTACTTGAGATTCTACATATAGGTTGCATTGAAGGACAGCAACATTTACCCGCGGACATGACGGGCGTCAAGTGACGTGCTTAGGTACAACTAGTGGTCTACCTTTAGTTTTCTTATAATTATGAACTAGATTTTCTTAATAAGCCCTCTTATAAACTACAGCGACAGACAACCTGAATCGCTTTCAAGATTCATCTTCGAAAACCGTTGCAATCATTGCTACTACTTTCTATGGAGACGAGGGACAAAACTCTCCATTTATATCCCGATTTTTAACCAAAAACATGAAGCCTAACTCAGATATCGCGGTTCTGTCCTGTGGAAGACTGTCCACTACAAAGAAAAAGAGGTTAAACGGATTTTGTTACTTTCTGATTAAGCAACTTTTTTTATTGCTACTTTCGGAGGATCTCAACTTTCGGTCGATTGCTACTTTTGGCGCGCACCATATGTTGGACGATCGATCAGTTTATTTTACACCTCATCGAATTTTTGTATTAATTAACCACGTCTAATGATTGAAAAAGGAATATTCACGCTTTCTATATTTGCAAGAGAAAAATTCTTCTCAATTTAGAGGTAGCTGCTTAAAGCATTGGATTATCATTGATAAACACAAGCAAACATTTGACCAACTAAAATGTTCTTATTTAATCAGCCTTCTACTTCAGTCCTACTCCTCGAGAAATTTGTTATTACACCTGCTGCTAGCTGCCATTCGAACGAATTGACCAATATAGGAGAGGTTAACAATCTAAGAGAGAAAAACCATTTTATATTCACGCTTGATCGAGCACGTTCATCCGATCGAGCACGTTCATATTTTGAGGCTGAAAGATACAAAATGGGGTACAGATTTGCAGCGTTTACAGCATATTTCCTCGTTTTTTCAGTTTCTATTTCGCAGTGTTGTTTTCCAGGATTTTACTTTAAGCATAAGGTTCCTTTTTTCAGATGCGAAGGTAAGTTATGGTCATGAAATTTACATTTGCGCCATACATAACTATTTTTTTCTTGTGAGAAAGCGATATTATATTATACTACAATTCGTAACCGGCTGAATCATAATCCACTTAAAATCACCTACTTTTATGTTTTAAAACATGGAAATATACAATTCAGCAGAAATAAAATTTTAGTTTATTTTAAATTCAAAATCCATAACAGGTTTTACATGTAATATTAAGTTTCCGAAAATTAAGGAATTTTATGTACTGACTCATTGTCAAAATTCTAGTAAAAGGTTATAACATGTAGCCTGAATTTAGCGTCCCCAATTAAAAGAAAATGCTAAATCCCTCTAAGAAACTTAAAGAAAACTCGTTCGTTCGTTAGTTCGTTCATATATAGCTTTTACAAGTTTTGACTTTCTATTAAATGTTTTCTTTATCAGGATAATATTGGGCATATCCAGAAGATAACTTTTTGGAAAAAAAATATTTGGAAACAATTATTTCGAACCTTTCGAATTTTTTGTAAACCTTTTGGCAGTCAAATATATATTTTTTTTACTTGTGGAATAATATGGATATCCAGAACAAAATGGCGAAGATTTTACCGGAAATTAAAATAATTTTGTTATGCTTATTATATACCAGCAAGAAAGGAAGAGATAATTTTTCTCCTGATACTAAATAATATTGAATTCACCTCTCCTGAAAAATTCCTTGTTTATTTTTTTCGATTGTTTAAAATAGGTCTATTGACCATATAAGGTCAAGTGAACAAACAAATTATGAGACTTTTTTTACACTGTAATACTCCGTATTGTGGTCCCCGATTTTCATAAATTCTAAATGACAAGAAAATTATAAGATGGTTTTGCAAAAGACACAAGCGCACTTTAACTTATTTCTCGCCGAGTTGGGCCTCAATAAAATATTAGAAAACTCCGCGCGTATCATAAGCATGGAATAAGGTGTAGTAGTTCATATACAGTTATAAAATAACAAGATACTACAGGTATAAATCTGTCATTATTCTTGCAGCATGTCCACCTAACACCTACAAGGACGTTTTTGGTTATCATCATTCATGCACACCCTGCCCGCCAAATTCGGGACATTCGATTTTTGCAAGCAAAACGATATCAGACTGCAGATGTTTTACTGGATACAGTGGTTTTCCAGCACACGGAATTGCCTGTACTAGTAAGTATGTTGTCATTGAGTATTGAACCAAATCTATGGCATTGTTTGGTAATTGCAGGGTGGGGGGGGAGAAACTTACTTTGTTACACGACTCAAACAGTGGTCATAGCGGTGCCGGGCAACCGAGACTGCGCAGTAGCTATCGAATGGTTACTTAGGGCGTAGTGAATAGCTTGACAAAGTTCATTGTTTAGTTCATTGTTTTAGTTGCCTTGACCGTGCACAAAACACAATAGCTATTTGCATTTTGATTGCTCCTTTCAATTTTGCCGCACATCAAAACAACAAACAGTGATAACGGTGACCAGTCTGGCAAAAGTAAGGCTTCAGAATTATACTTATTAAAAATAACTCCAATGATTCTGAAATTATTTCCCATTCTTTGGTTGTTGAATTTCAACCGTGGCAAATTTTTCCCTTGTTATTCCATGGCGCCAAAACATTCTCATTGACGTGAAACATGAGGTGAGAAATCTGGCTGAAAATGCCAAAAACATCTCAGCGGCGTAAAACATCAAACGCAAACACCGCCACTATTCGCATTTCACACTCACTCAGACATTGATATTTAAATCTTTCTGAGAAAACAAAACTTTGGTTTGACGTCTTTCTTAGCAACGGCTTGATTAACACAGACTTGCATCGTTTCAAGGCACTGCTATGTCTTCAAAGAAAAGTGCCGACTTCTCCCCCCCCCCCCCGGGTATTGTCTATACACTCACAGGTAACCAAAGCTTTTTAGGGTTTGTATCTTTTTTTCCTCCGTCTAAAAAAATATCTTTTCTTTGAAGAGTTGTAAATAAAGTTAATAAAAGTATTAAATACCCCACCTGTTGTCGTTTTCTGTGTTTTTATCGCTTCTGGAAGGCTCCTTATTGTCGTTTTGGGTGACTTTCTTGTAGGACGCGTATTCACCGGTTTGACCGTTTAAAAAGGCACTGGAAATCTGTAATTCTGATCTGAAATTCGATCGAATCCATACAAAGTCTTCGATAGAAAGCTGAAGTGGTCATCAGTGATACACCTTCTGTACCACAGATACACCACGATGGTAGATAATACGGATTTTTTCCCTTTAATGTCTCCACGCTCAGATCCATTCTATAGTTTTAATATTGTAACAGTATGCAAATACTTATAAACAAATTTCACCTATCGCCACATGCAAAGAATTGTAGTTTTAATAGTAATGAAGCCAGCAAGAAAAGACGCATTTTATATAATAAGAAATTAAAGAGAACTCCGATTCAAGTACTGTAATCTGAGGGCTCAGTCAACCACGTGTACATTCAAAAACGGCTGAGCGCGCGTCAGTACGCAGAGAAAAAATACTTTAAATACATCGAAATTAGTTTTACCGATTGGATAATCAAATTACCTATTTATGAACTAATAAATTGCTCACATGCTTTCAATTTTGATATAAAACTACAAAGTTATGACTATTTTTGTTTTGTTTTTACCAATTTTTTTGCCAAGCGTTGAAATTTTTTTTAATTCCACATGCAATAGCATTTATTGTAAAATTTTACTTTCACTCGATTTCACTAAATTTGCCTGACCTGTTCCTCACTACCTTCCTATGAAATCATTTTATCAATATTTAAAATTTAGTCTAGCTTAAAAGTTTTGATTTGGTTTGTAAACTAATTGTATATCAGCTTCCTGAGTAGTAAAGAAAAAAGAGAAATAAAAAACCGTTTTGAACGTTTCAAAGAAACGTTTGAAAACGTGTTTTTTAATTGTATAACTTTTTAGCCTTGTAAATAATATTTTGTAGAAATATAACTAAGTTATAGTACTAAACACGTTGACTTCATACCCTATTTAGATCTAATGTTGTATTCATACTTGATCATTTTCTTTTTAGTACGTCATTGTGAACCCCTAATCGCTCCTCCCAACGCCGTTTTCGTGGGTGCCTGCTCTACTGAATATTTATCAGTTTGTCACATGAAATGCAACGAGAGGTTCGGAACTGTCGGGAGCGAGGTAAGGAGATGTGAGGTGACTGTGAATGATGCCATGGCATGGTCTGGGACACCGCTGCAATGTTTAGGTAAGTAAAATTTCACTAGAAATTCCATAAGGCTCCCAAACCTAGCCTATTAACGACAATACCATACACTAGTCCAGACGGAAACAGTTTATTATGTTTACCTAATTCTGCGTATTTTGGAGAAGAGCTAAAGTTTCGTATTTCTGTTCAAGAGGTACAACGCTCTCTTAACATTTTTAGTTCGAGAAAGTTCCTTAACCAATAGATATACACCCAATTGCAATGAGGTTGTCATAGTAAAAAGGAAAAAAAAAGAAAAAGTCAAATAGGAATTAATTAAGTGCATGCATGAAATTTATTTGTACAAACGGCCTTAAAATGCCTCAAAATACGAAATAAATCAATTTATCTTGTTACAGCATAAAAAAGTGGACTGAAAATGTACAGATAACAACTCGTGAGTTTTCTGTTAATGCTATCCGTTATGAAACTCCGCTTATTAATTCCTATTTACTTTTTTTTTCTTTTTTCTTTTTTCTATAACAACGTTATTGCAATTAGGTGTATACATCAAATGCTAATATGGATGATCGCGAGATTTTCGAGTAAACTATAAATTCATTTTTTTAGTAGACGTTGTCTTCGGCGTCGCCGTCATCATTGCTTAAGTTCCGTAATAGTTAAGGCCGTCAGGCCTTGTTCCTTCTTTAATTGTGCAACTAATCCAAATTGCACAAAGGAAAGCATCTTAGTCTGTTTAGGAGTACTTATAAGGCGATAATGTCTCAAGTTGAATTGGGTCTCAATTGTCAGTGCCGTAAGTAACACCAAAACGGCAAAAGCACATACAGTGACCAATCACAGCAAAGGTAAACAACACAATAAACCAAAAGAAGCTCAAAGCAAATACACGTAGCCAGCGTTTTGCGCGGGAAAACGCGTAACCAAGTTACAACTGGGTTTGGTTTTGCATCTGATTGGTTGAGTAGGTAGTGCATTTTTTTTAAACCAATCACAAAACGTTGTGAAGCAATAACAAAGCAATTTCAGATTACATTTTCGACGTTTAATTGATAACAGCTCTACTACACTGTTTAAAACTAACATTAACGAGAATTCACTTGAAACAATCACTTCTGCCCTTTACCTCGATGGCGGAAATGGGCCGGGGCACAATAGTGGAACACAATTGTGAGATTCAATTAGTTGTGGATAATCACGGGCGCACATCGTCTCTTTCTTTTCATTTGCTGGAACAAAACTCCATTTCTCCGACATAAAGATTGGGGATACGAATCTTTTTCAGGTCCTTACATGGCAAAGTATCTCACCCATCTGGAATCAATGCCCAACATTTCCTAATCCTTCGTGTGAAAAAATACATACATAAATAAATAAAGTAAACTGTTCCATTGCTTCGTTAGGTAGTTTTATCATCTATCTCAGCTACCGGCTCGAAAAACAAGTTGAATTTGTGTTTTTATTTAAACTTAAGAGTATCAGAACAAGA
Source organism: Oculina patagonica (assembly GCF_052425735.1). Lineage (NCBI taxonomy): Eukaryota > Metazoa > Cnidaria > Anthozoa > Scleractinia > Oculinidae > Oculina > Oculina patagonica. The sequence continues at coordinate 24,278,594 of NC_135762.1, forward strand.
AAAAATCACTTACTATAATAAAAGTTCCTAGCAAAACTGAAAAGGACTAAAATACGTTTCAATGTTCCTTTTTGAGTGTTGTTTCTTTTTTATGACCACTTGAACTATTTACTATTTTGCCTTTTCGCAGGTTGAAGCCACAGAGAAGACTTGAAGAAAAGGAAAACTGGGGATATGTTCTTGAAAAATCTTTCAATAAACTTAACGACAGGGTCATGCACGATTTTGTCTTTGTTGGTTTTGTGTTTATCAAAAAAAAAAATGAATAAGTTTAATTCGCACTATAAAAACTTGGAGACTGTACTTTTAATTGCCAGAAATCGAGTATCCACGATTTGATTTTTTTTCCTCTCTCTAATATAATTATTCATAATTTCTATTTCATTTTTCCTAATGATTTTAACTGGACTGTTTAGTAACTAACACACACCCTCGAATCATTTATAAACTGAATGTGTTACAGGGCATCATTGTGTTAAAACCTTGATTTTTCCTCGGATGTTTGTTTTTTTCCTCTAGAAACCTTGCAGTTTGCGGCAGTCACTCTGCCTCAACTACCCATAGGTGTACTTAAACGGTTTTTGCTGCTTTTGATTCACATAAAATTCTGTATCCAAGTTTCCTGGTTGCCTTTGATAGCTCTCTGTAGCTTATTAGAGGTCCTAGCAAAAAGAAACCTCTCTTAAAACAGTAAAATTTTCGGACTCATTTGGTCCCAATTTTGATTACCGCCTAGGGGGCCTGAGGCGTTTAAAGTGGTAAATAATTTACTGTTTCTACACCCTGATAAATAAGTAAAAAAAAAATTGTTTGCAATGCTGACAACCATGATGAAGTTGTCTGTCGAAACTGGTCAAGTGGACCTGATCCAGATAGAAAAAAGGTAGTGGCCCATCAGGCCGGTGCTGATCTCCAGTTTCCTTACCATGAAATGATTGGTAGTATTTGTAAACCTGGGTGGAGAGAGGCACTTTGAGAGCTCAGTGTTTTTTTTTTTCCAAGAACACAACACAGGGCTAGTGACACTGGTCAGAATTTGAACCCGGACAACTTACTCGATCCGTATCCATCGCCCAGAGTCTGTAAGGCCACTGCGGCTCTTAAGTTTAACTTCGCTTTAATTGTTTTACAGTTACAATCTCCATCATGAATCTCGGTTATAATACAACCTGTCCGAGAACTATGCCTAAAAGACTAAACTTCTTAGAGTCTCCGTTTTCTCTTAGAGACCGGTCATCCAACCGTTTATCCTTGAACGTGAAGGAACTGGGGCGAGAAAAGGCTGCTCAACTGTCACATTCCAATTTTGTTTCATTTTTCATTTTATTCTAATTCCTCGCTCTACTTATTGACATCAAAATTTAAATAAAAAAATCAGTTTTGTTACAAAAAGGTAAATCACAGAAGGGTATTATGGCCTAGGAGTCATCTTTACGGCAAAAAGTAGTTCGGCCATGGACAAAATTTTAAAGTGAGCAGAAAATGCACTTGCCTACATAAAGTCTTTAGTTTTCAATCTTTTTAATGACTTTGATTGTTTTGCCATCGAGAAGTGGACTTCAATAACTTACTTTAGTTCGGATGACAGAAGATATGATATTCTGGTGGGAGACTTGTCTCAATGTTTGCACTACATGACGTACAGTGAGGAATGACTGGGATACAATGCAAAGGTTCAAGGCACTTCTAGACTGGTTCCCGTAGCCTATTCGGGGCTCCGACTAAGGGGAGAATCTTGAACGGTCTCTTTGCAACCCTACACCTGATAGCGACCCGCCAAGCATTGAATTACGTCAACGAACATGACATCAATAAATGTCTTAACCAATCAGAGCAAACAGGTTTTAATTGCGCCGCTTATTAAATCGCGCCTTGACAAATCTTGAACTGGTAAATTTTAATTCTTTGTGTAATGATTCATGCACTGTAATTTCCTGCTTTTATTTTATAACTAAAACGTACAGCATCTCACAACATTTCGGGCTTAAATCATCCAGAAACTGAGACGTACGCTTTACCTTAGCCCCCAAATTCTTATATAAAAGGGTGCTACAGGTATCAACAATTGCAAACATTAATTAAAAATTACACATTAGGCAAACTTGTCTACTTTGCTCAACAGTCGACTGTTGATCTTGGCCGCGAACTACATTGTTGGTTAAGTAACCAATTGCAACTCAAATCGAAAGGAACATCTTCTCAATTAGCTAGAACAAGTGTAAAGCTCGAACTTCAGCGCTATTCCATGATTCCACGTTTGAGGATAGACTCGGAAGAATCTTGCTATTATCGCATTTTTTAGCTCCGATTTAGCAACACGGTAAGCGTCCGAGTTCCCTTGAAAGACCTGTAAAAAAAAAAAAACACAGAAAAAATACACTTAAAAAACATGCACATGTACAGTTAAAGAAGTGTTAGCTTTGTGACACAATCTTTCCTCATTTAGTTGGAGAGGCGATTGCGTGGTCAACCCTTAGTAGGATCTATGAGACGAATTGAACTTGATACAAAGAACAACAAAAAGTACAACTGCAGAAAGGATAATACCGCAAAATCCTAGTTGGAAGCACACCCAAGTTATGACCATACTCCCTAAACCATCCGAGTGTAAGCGTTCTTCTCTAACTGAACAAGCAAATTTAAACACAGTTACATATTCAGTTCTGTATTGATTTTCTTGGAAGAAGAAGGACAGATTACTATTTTATCTTGATTATAAGAAGTGCAGTATGATTAACCCTCGGACGTACAAGCAAATTCATACCCCACCGTGGTACAAAGGGGGTGGTGGGGGGGGGGGGGGGGGTGTTGGATGGAACCTCTCCCCAGGGTTTTCATTCTATGAAGACACAGCTAAATTGTTTTGAACTGAGTATAAAGTTCTTAGCTTTCTTTACGAGATGACAAAATTTTTGTTGGATGTGACGTCACAAATCGTCACATGATGTAATAAGAGCCGCCATATTGGATACTTGGGTCCACCCTTTTGGATCTCACCCTTTTCTAACAAAGGCATAAAATAATGAAAATTGATGCAAAATCAAGCCATAATGCTAATAGAGTGTAAAAGTAAATAAAAAATCGTACCACGTCATCGTAAAAAAAGAAAAATGTTAAAATGACGATATTTGGACAGACCTGCTGAGTAACTATGACATTACCATGCCAAAGTCAAATATTATGGACATATGTTTGACAAGGGATGAATGAACAGTTACTAAAAGTTTTACCAGCATTAAAGAATAAATCCTCTTTTCAAAATTTTGAAAAAAAACCTCAAGTGGGGTACGTCCCAGGATTAACTCGGAGACATGCGGAAACAAAAGGCATTTAATTTAGGGTGTCTATTTTTGGATAAAAATAATAAAAATGAAATGTGAGAAGAGATGAGATCTTGTATTGTGGCCTGAAATTAGGCAAGATAATGCACACCCCCAGCAAAATAGAAGATTCTTAGTACAGGGCCAGGTTTGTACGGTTTAATCGAAACAATTTCACACTGCACCAAAGAGTCAATTAAGGCTATTCTGACACCGGCCACTGATCATCACCTTAACTTGACCATTCTCCTCGTACATTGTCCAGGAATTACCATCGTCTGAAAAGCCAAGCTTGTACGTCTTTATGTACAAAGTGAAACGTTTCCCCTGAGTGGCGACCGCTCCAACCAGTGTAGGAGTTCCAAGGTCTACCTGAACATAGTATTATGAGACAAAACAGAGTAAGAAATATGGAAACGAAAGCGCGGTTAAAATTACAAATATTAAACGAGGATGAATATGCAGTTGAAACGATGTACTCGAACCTTCAAGGGACATCGAGAGGGGTTCAAAAATTCGCTGCTTCGAATAATCGAGGGTAAAACTAGTAAGAAAATGACCTGAAGGAGAATTGAAAAAGGTTCGAGCAAGAGGGTGGTTCGAATTATTGGATGATCGAGTTGTTGGGACTCGATGTTTTTATGGTGAGAATTGAACAAAGAAAAGAAACAAATCTGACCTGACAAGAGGAAGAATCAGAACATAACCATTTCGCTCGATATCTGAGATAACTTGTTTCTAAAAAAACGAGGAAGAGCTCGAAATATTGCAAAGAGTTATTGTCGAGAACAAAATGACGTCGTTAGGACGGCATTAATCACGCTAGGGTGAAAAAAAATGGAAGTAGTCTCGCGCAAATTAAAGAGTTACCTTAATTTTTAAAGGAGTAAAAATAACCATTCCATGCAATTATTTTTATGAATTTTGCGTTGATGTGTTATTGAGCAAAGCGCGCAAGGCATGCGCGCGCGTGTGATTAACCACATGCGCACGCAATGCAGCCTTAGTAGTCTTCACTAAGTTTGAATGTATTCTGCTAGTAAATCGCCGTATTCTGCCTCCAGAAATGCCAATTAAAATCTAAAATGCTAACATTCTGCTTGCTACAGCTGTAGGGCGTTGTGGGCCATTTTATGATGTTAAATTTCGCCTAAATTATGTTCTAGGCGCGGCATGAGCGCGTTCAGTTAATGCTATGGGATGCGAGATGTAAACCACAAGGTATTTCAGATTGCATGTAGTTTTTGATTCAATCTTTTTAGCTTATATTTTAAGTTACTTATTTCAACACATTTTTTTTTAATACGGAATTTTCCCAGATTTGCACGAATTCTGCTCAAATATCGCCGGCAGAATGGCTGCTACCGAAAGAAGTGAATCATGCTCAATTTATTCAGGCCTTAATGCGCCCTCGGTGGCCAAATGATTAGTGGACTGAACACGGATCGAACGGCTCTGATTCGAGCCATGGCCGGCCATTGAGCTGTATTCTTAGACAAGACTCTTTATTCTGATGAGAGCCTCTCTCCACCCAGGAAAAAAAATATCAGCGAATTGCCGGAAAAACTGGACAGAATGCTTGGGGTTAACCCGGCGATGGACTAGGTTCCTATCCAGGCGGAGTAGCAATACTCCAAATCACTTCATGCTACAGAAAAGGGGAATTAAGCGCCAACGGCTATGAGCTAGTTAGGCTTAAAATGCTTTACTAACCTGTGCCCAGTATATATTAAAAGCTCAGGCTATACTACCTGGAGAGTTAATTTTATATTATAATGTATATAAAATTGTCCGGTGAAAATGTGTCCGAGCGTACCTGGATCCAAGGTTTCTCATCTGAAGGCTTCCCGTACCAGGCTTTTTCATGACCACTGTTCAGGCGTGCATTCCATGGCGGATAGTTGGAATAATAAGAACTCGCACTGAATGAGCTGTTGGCAATTCGACCATCAGATATTCCAACTGGTTCGCTGTAGTTGTACGACGGACAGAGAACTAAAGATAAATAAAAATGTTGATTAGATTTATAATTTATTTAACCATGCAAAAAAATTTATTTCAATTGTGACATGTTAACATAAACAACATACACTTTTTTTTTTCGCAAAAAGTATTTAACTCATGCCATTTCATCTAAATTACGTCGATGCATTTGCTTTTAGCAAAGTTTCTTTTCCCTGCAAGCAGATTTCCCCTTGATCTCCCTCAGTGAAAACAGGATAGTAGCTTATCGGGCCGTTTATTCCCGATCAAATTGGAATAGGCCATTTCCGATTTAACTTTTGCCCCATTTTCAAAATAAATCCTCGTGTGAAACCATTCAAATGAAAATGACATGATTGGCATTGCAAAAAAATGGACTTGCAGTTGAAACACATTTACATATGAATAGTTTCGCACGAAGACAGGTTTTGACACAGAGACACAAGTTAACTCGGAAATGACCTATTTAGAAGTGTTGCTTTTTGTGAAAGAAATATAAGAGGAGACCAACAATAAGAAGAAGAATGAACCGGAAAGAGAGAAAATAGGAAGAGATAACAAGAACCCGGAGAAAATCCCTAGGAGGAAGGACAAGAACCAAAAAAAAGAGCTCAACCCGCATCATTTATGATATCGAGTTCGGAATTCAAACACAGACAACATGAGGGTAGCAAAGGGGGGATCGTGATATCGTTTCACACACAAGTTTTAACCAAATGCACGTGTCACGTATACTTATAACAGCAGAAATCACGGATCACGTGCCTTTTCTAGCTATTTTCACGCGTCACGGTCTAATTTTTGCCTTATTTTCACGTGTTACGGTCTTATTTTTGCCCTTTTTACGTGTCACGCATAAACCTTTTGCCACCCCACAACATGGGTAGGAGACGAGTGCTTACGAATTCTTCAACCTACTCCCCTTAGACGATGTTGGATTAAGCACATCGTCACCTAGCGACTGTGACAAACTGTAAAATAAAAAGAACTTGCTGGCTTGTGGAGTTCTTTAAAGCGACATTTTCGTTACTTCCATGAACAAGTTCAACTACCAAGATGAAGATGAAAAGTTGGATCTTGACTGCTAGCTTAGCACTGCATGCATTATGCCTGCTCCATCGAGATGGTTGTTAGTCTCGTTTGTGATTCCACTTCAAAACATAGCAGCCTTTTCAGGAGTCCTGAACACTGGTTTTCACATTAATCTGGTAATGAACCGTTCCTTATTTCATGGAAATACATTTTTTCGCATAATGATAGTCGTTTTTACCTGAGCAAGTAAAACCGTCGGCATTAAGCTTAAATCCACTGTTACAGGAACACACAAAGCTGCCATCAGTGTTTGTACAAAAATGTTGGCATCCGCCATTAGCGAGTAAACACTCATCTCTATCTGGTTTTAGATGAGACAAAAAAGAATCAAAATCACATGTCAATAGACTTTTTGTTGTTGTTAAATCAGTAATTATTATCATTTCATCGGGCATTGTGGTGTATTAATTATTTTGCAGACTAAAATGGAGAATTCAGTGATTTGTTAAGCAGTCAAGGTAGGTCACCCTTTACAAAGTCTCAACCAGCGTTTTTATATTTTTTTCACCTCTTTTATTAAAGGGTCTCTTCATGAAACTAGAAACCGCGCGATTAAACATTAAACATGGTCATTCTAAAATTTAAATGCCGTAATTCAGTTTTACAAGTGACGAAAAGAGATATGACCAATTCATCTTGTGTGGGGCTGCCCTGAAATTAAATTTGTATTGCAGTAACATGAACCTGTATTTTATGGTCAACCTTCATTTAACGGTCAGTTAGCCATTCCCTAGGGGTGTCAGACTTGATAAGGAATGTAAAAAAAAGGTGACTAAAAGAGCTAAGTTTGAGAACGAAAATGTCTTACCGACACAATTCTTTCTGGTTCTATCAAGTTCGTAGCCGTTGGGACACGTGCAGATGTATGCAGCATCCAAATTAACGCAACCATGGCTGCATCCACCATTATTAACCAGACATTCATTGATATCTGCGGTAACGACAACCAAAAACAGAACTTTAATAGTAGGTCTGAATGGGGGTACTTAGATAACACTAAACACTTATTTTTTTTGGCTCTGTAACATCAAACAGCTAATTTTTAGGCATTTTAACACTAACAGTAGAAAAATTCACTGTAATAGTAAAATGTAACAGGAAAGAAACAAAAACAGCTCCAAAAAGGCCAATATTATTTAGTTTAGTATATCAGGAAGTTTTCAGCCATTTTCCGACAATTCACTATCATTTCGGAAGATTTCCGAATACTACCGAAGTTTTCCGAAGATTTCCGACGACTACCAAAGATGATCGAACACTACCGAAGATTTTCGAGGAGAACACACAGCACAGGCTCAAAGATTCAAAGTTCATGACTGATTTTATTACTGATTTTCGAAAAGCAGATAAGAATTCACAATTAATGCTAAAAGAACATGAGTTTTTCACAAAAACCCTCCAAACAGTTAACAGTATTTTCTCCTGAAACAGTTAACATTAAAAAATTGGCTAATTATAACAGTAAACACTAAACCCCATTCAGACCCTCTTAATGCTATGCCTGTAGTAATCATCATCAGTGAATTGTGATAGATTAATATTCTGAAAAGTGGGATTATTTGCACAAAACACACGAATCTGCACTGTAAAGAAGCATCTACTCTTACGACGGTTAAGGTTAAAATTCCCGTTATTCATGAATATAATGGCTAAAATATCCGGGTGGAGAATCCCACATGAAAGAAACGGTGATGCTTGTTAGTTAGGATGTCCCGGAACAAAGCAAATATTTTTAATCGTCGAGGTCTCGCTTAGGGTTGCACGTGGAAAAATAAAAAAAACGCCGTCAATGCTGTGTTCGCAGTCTAGAAGAATTTTTGGCATTCGCTGTTGGCGAGTGAGCACTCATTTCTATCTGTTTTTAAAATGAGAAAAAAAAAACAGTAATTATAATCATTTCATCGTACGGGCATTGTGGCGTATTTTGCAGGCTACAATTTAGAAATCAGTGTTTTTTTAAGCGGTCAATTTTGGTCACAAATTCTCAACCAGCATTTTTATATTGTTTTCACCTCTGTTATTAAAGAGTCACTTCATGAAAATAGAAACCGCGCGATCAAACATTTAGTATGGTCATAATTCAGTTTTACAAATGGCGAAAAAAAAAACACCGTAAATGCTGTGTTCGCTGTCCAGAAGAATTAGACACGAAAAATAGTATTTTATGGGGTCCAAAAGGGTATCCCACACCCAGATTGGTCTCCTAATTTAGGGGCTCAATTCAAATATTCTGAAAAGCAACCCTGTTCTTTCAAACGGGAGTCTCTCCTCCTCCCTAGCCAGCCCGCTGGGTGTAGGCTTGGTATGTACATGCGTAAAACTATGTGTACCTTTGCACTGGAATTGAGTGCGTCGTTTAAATCCAGAGCGACATTTGCATGAGTAACTTCCAGGCGAATTATAACAAGTAGTCGAGAATAAATCGCATTGGTGGATGCCAAAGATACATTCGTCGATATCTATTAATTGCAAATAAGCCATACGTTAGCAGAAATAATAAAATAAATAATAATTGAAAAAGACAACAACAACTCACGCGGTTTGTAACTAAAGTTATCCCAGACTAAATTTATCCAATTTACTTTTAACTAGATTTATCCCAGACGTGATGATGCGTTGGCTATGCGCTCAGTATATGACCAGGCTCCCATTCGTGAGGTTCCCGTTTGGTAGAGAGACAACAGAAAGACAAGATAAAGGCAATAATTGATTTTATTATATAAACATCAGTGAAATACCAGGAAATCTTTTGAGCGAAAAAATCATATCTTCACACGTGAAAATAACATGTTATTTTCACATGTGAAGATATCGATTTCGAAACATTTTCTGACAAGTTTGCCCTGTTTCAATACTAGTTGAGCCAAAGTAAATCGATATTAAGTCGAAACATTTTCGGATCTTCCTCGGCAATCTTCGGTAATCTTCGTATATCTTCGGAAAAATTCGGAAAAATTCGGAACATTTTCGGAAACATTCGTACGACCTTCGGACAACATTTCTCAAATCTTCGGAAATCTTCGGAAAATGGTCGGCAATCTTCGGAAAATCGTCAAAAACCTCGTAGTTAGTAGGTTTATATAATAAACAGAATATTACATGGTTGCTTGGAGATATGAAATTTATCTTCTCGTGTTCAAATCGATATCCCACTCGTTCGCTGCGCTCACTCGTGAGATATCGATTTGAACACTCGAAGATAAATTTCATATCTCCGCGCAACCATGTAATATCCTCTATATATGGACTAAAGCGTACGAGATTGGAAAAGTAAAGTGGCTTTAGACAGAAAAACATGAAGTAATTTTAAAGCATTTTTTAAAGCCGTCGGACACGTGCAGTTGTAGGTAGCATCTAAATTCATGCAACCACAGCTACATCCACTGTTATCAACCAAACATTCATAGTAAGTATAATTACAGAGGTGATTAGTAGAATTGGGGCATACTGATTTGTCGAGAATCTCGGCTAATGAGGCTATAATCACCTCGCGAGAGGTGATTATAGCATTTGAAGGCTTGGCTACTAAGCCATGCCACCTTTGACGTCATGGCAAGTAAACGTTGTCGCATTTACTGAATGTAATTTTCACTAATTGAAAAGAAAACCACTCCAAGTCATGGATTTTTCAAACATCAGGAGTTTTGCAAATAGATTAAGGCTTTTAGACCGAAAATAGTTTCAAGACGGATGTTTCTCAAGGCATTAAAATTGGTCAGAATTGATCGATGGTAAAAACAGTGGTTTTGGAGGTCGCCGATGTGTCCTTCAGTTGTTCAGTTCTCTTCTGACGGGTCGTTAACTGGTCCGAAGAGAAGGACCGGTTCTGACCGATCATTTCGAGAGAATTCGCACAGTTGCTTGGAAGTAACCAACAACTAAACAATGGTACCGGATATTTATCTTTCTCGTAGTGTTTAATTTGCTCCGTTTTATGTATTTTTATTGCTTAAATTCTGATTTCAATCGATGAATTGGTTTACACCGTATGCAAGAGAACATGAGTGGGAGGCGAGTGCTTACGACACTGCGCCACCCTGTCCTCTTAGACGATGTCGGATTTAAAAAAATCGTCACCTCGTAATTGTGGCAAATTGTAAAAAAAAAAGAAAACAAGCTGGCTTGTCGAGTTCGTTGAAAACAGTATTCTTTTTACTTTCATAAACAAGTTCAACTACCAAGATGAGGTGAGAAGTTTCTAAACGACGAAGATAAAGAGTTGTTCTTTACGGCACTATACACGTCATGCCTAGTCTATTGGGATGGTTGTTGGCTTCAGTTTTCCGTGTTTGACTCCACTTCAAACCATAGCAGCTTTTTCAGGGTACTGGACACCGAGTTTCACTCTTATCTGGTGTATACCGTTCCTTATTTCAGAGAAATACTATTTTTGTATAATAATAGTTGTTTTTACCTGAGCAAGTAAGACCGTCGGCATTAAGCCTATATCCGCTGTAACAGGAACACTGAAAGCTGCCATCAGTGTTTGTACAAAAAAGTTGGCATCCGCCGTTAGCGACTAAACATTCATCTCTATCTGTTTTTAAAAAATGAGAAAAAAATAACAGTAATTATAATAATTTCATCGTACGGGCATCGTGGCGTATTTAGCGGGCTACAATGTAGAATTCAGTGGTTTGTTAAGCGGTCAAGGTTAACAAAGTAATCACTGAGCCTACGGCGAGTAATTGTTTTAGTATAATTTTGAGAGGTGATCATCAAGAACTTAAAACAATAACGATAGCAAACAAGAAAACAGCAAACACAAGTGTTCGCTTGCATACAGTGTAAACCAGTTTAATTCATCGATTACAATCAGAATTTATTTAGCTAAAGCAATAAAACGGAACAAAACAAACACTATGAGAAAGATAGATGTCCGTTACCTTTGTATGATTGTTGATGACTTCTAGATCTAAGCGAATGTGGGAATCCTCTCAAAAATGAGTAGCTCCGGTGAGAAGAGAACTAAATAATGTTTTCTCAATCGATCGGACTGAGTTTCACATCGATCGCCAAAACCGCCGTGTTTACGATCATTTCTAATGCCTTGAGAACCATCTCTTGAACATATTTTCGGTCCAAAAGCCTTGGTAGTTAATTTGAAAAATTGCCAGTGTTTAAAATATCCAGGACTTGGACTGGTTTCTTTCAAATCAAAGAAATTTTCATTCAGCAAAAGCGGCCATGTTTACTTGCCTGGATGTCAAAGGTGGCGTGGCTAAGTAACCAAGCCTTCAAAGCTATAATCACCTCGCGCGGGGTGAATATAGCCTCATAAACCGAGCTTCTCGACCAATCAGAATGCTTCAATTCTTATAATCACCTCTGAAATTATACTAAATATTTTTACATTCTTATATATTCTATTTTAGTTTTCTTTTATCTGTTATTTTAGTGGAACATCTGTAAACTAGCTATTCTAAGCTAAGCATGTTTCTCACTTTAAATAAAGTATTGTATTGTATTGTATTGTATTGTATTGTAAAGTCACATTTAATGTGATTCAAGGGCAATGCACTTCGCCAAAGTCTGTGAATCCGAATGCTATTCAGTGAGTCCGTTTGAGATTAAAAATATTAAGGAACATTTGAAAACAGATAAGTGAACCAGTATTCTTGTCGCTTTTAACAACTGAAATTTAGCTTTTTGAGTTCAGCTTGTAAGCGTATATTTTCTCAGAAACTTTTTAAAACTTCACGCTTGATTTGCCTTGTCACAACATGATATTTTTTGATTGGTTCAAATAAAACATGTGAGCATTCGGGAAACCATTGAAGCGTTTCATGTGGTACGCATGGCGTGCAAAGTAGCGCGACGCAGTAATTTTTTCTTGAGTACATAATAAATAAAAAATCGTATGAACTTGCTCGTGCATTACGTGATTTATGGTCACTCGTGATGTTTTGAAAGTTCTCAAATTGCACTCGCCTACGGCTCGGGCAATTTTGAGAACTTTCAAAACATCACTCGTGCCCATAAATCACGTAATGCACTCGCGTTCATACGATTTCCTGTACTAATAAACTAAAGCTTTATTCTATATTATTAGTGGGTGTATTTTCTTTTTACGTATATATTACACCATCGACGCTGTATTTTATGCTCTTTTCTTATGTGGCTATCATTTTACGTATTTTCCACTTGTATACTTTAATTTAAATTTTAGGAGTCGTTATGTTTTATCTCACTCCAGCTCTGGCCCTGTAGAAGACCAACTCTTAATTTTTTTCTTTATACAAAAACTTCCTCCACATTGTTGTACCAAATTTGTCTGTTGAACCATTTTGATGGCCAATCTTTTTCCTAAGCTAATGACGAATTATTTTCATTTTTCTCAAAACTGTGGTTACAAGAGGGCGCACAGTCAGCACTAATGTCCCTGCAAAGAATGCCAAACAGAAGTCGGCGTTGGAATTGGAATTGGCTGAATTTTTATTGTATTTTCAGCCACCCAAGCATATCTCTTCTGCTCTTCCTATCGATATTAATAAATTTCTTGTTTGGAAAGGCAGAGTCGGTCGTACTAGCTGTATGCTATTTATAAAACTCACTGTACATTTTAAGGGGAAGACGCTGTGTGATTATATTGTACTACGCATTTAACAAGAGGGACTGTTTATTGTGTAATTGAAAAACTTCGATCCATTTCCGCCACCCATGATGGATTTGGAGACTGAAATAAAGCTCTCGGTATCGGTAATCCTGCCGCACGTTAGTAAGAATGCCAAAAGCTATGCAATTATTTTTTTTTGAAAAGAGATCGCGAGCATTAATTCGCAGAGAATTAAGGGATCCAAATTTCCAAGTAAAGAATATTTGAAGAGGAAATTTGTCCAGGAACGAGTACGAACATATCTGCAAATTTGTCCGCGATTTACGATGAGCAAACTGACTAGTCCAATACTGTTATTTGCCAGGCACAAACGGACGAGGCCAGATTTGCTAGACGACATGCGGCATCAAGAAAAGGGAATTCGGAAGAAATCTCGAGATAGTTATTTAAAAAGTCTCATAGACTGTGTGCAGCCGTCCCGCTTCGCTAAAAAAAAAATAGCGATTTTTTGAGCGGAGCGGGACGGCTGTACACAGGCTAAAAGGCTCAAGGTAGACGTTTGTATTGAAAGAGGTGTGGAATTTTTTCGGCATCCTTTCGACTCAGCTGTTAAGCTGATCATTCTTGCTTGGGCTCTCAGCCCAAATATATTAAAAACAGTTTGGTTCAAACGGAAATTTAAAAACGTGTTTAACCTCGCTGAGATCACCCATTAAAGCAAAACATGGAAAATGATGTCAAGCTGTTGTAGTTGCGTTCTTGTAATATTATAAAATTGACTTTATCATTGATCTTTGTTTTCGCATCTGTAAAAGGGTCATTTCATGAAAGAAAGAAAGAAAGAAAGAAAGAAAAAAAGAAAGAAAGAAAGAAAGAAAGAAAGAAAGAAAAAAAAGAAAGAAAGAAAGAAAGAAACCGTGCGATTATACATTAAATATGGCCATACTAAAATTTAAATGCCGTTCAGCTTTACAAATGACGAAAACAGATATAAATCTCTTACTTTGACCAATTAATCTTGTGTGGGGCTGCCCTGATTCAAATTTGTATTGCAGTAACATGAACCTGTATTTTATGGTCAACCTTTATTAAACGGTCAGTTAGCCATTCCCTAAGGGTAACATACTTAATAAGGAATTAGTATGAACCGAAAAAAAAAGCGGCTTAAAGTACTAATTAAGTTTTTAAACAAAAAATTGAAGTGTCTTACCGACGCAATTCTTTCTGGATCCATCAAGTTCGTAACCGTTGGGACACGTGCAGACGTATGTAGAAGGCAAATTAACGCAACCATCGCTGCATCCACCATTATTAACCAAACATTCGTTGATATCTGTAGTAACGACAAGCAAAAACAGAGCTTCAATACTATGGCTGTATTAATCACCATCAGTGAATTGTGATAGATTACTGTTCTGCAAAGTATGGTTTACGTAAAAAAAAAAACAGTCACACGATTCTTCACTGTAGAAGAAGCATCTACTCTTACGACGGTTAAGAGTAAAATGGCTGTAGTTCATGAATATATAGTTCCCCTTTTCGGGGAAGAGCTGGCGTCAACAAAGCGGAGGTTTGTGGTGACCGTTTCACAGAAGCCCCAGGTCTGCATAAGTCAGGCAGTATGCATAATATCCAGAAGTTAATTAGGCCAAGTAAAAAAAAAAATAGTAATGTTTTTGCTCCCCGCCTGTTTTGGCCCACCTTTCTTTTTTATTTTTTGTTATTGGAAAAGCCGGGATCGAACAAAAACCACACAGGCGTTACTTTTACTTTGTACGTAGTTGAAAACTCTGTAAGACATGGCTTTTGTCTGCGTTTTAAAAAGACCTCAAGCCAAAATTTAAAAACCTTGGTACGCAAGGTCCAAACTGGATAGGTCAATTACCTTGCAGGATTTATTTTGCAAGTTTGCTTTTTGAGAAATTGACGATGGTGGAAAAAACATCTATATTTGAACAACACAGAAAAGGAATGCAACAGAATAATAAATAAAAAACAACGAAAAAAAAAAGCGCCCGCCCTCTCTCTTTTTTATATAAATCCGGACGAGAAACATTCAATTTTGCTTTTTTTTTAACTTGGCCTTAATATGTTATATTGCGTTATAAATCTTGAATAAAATAAGCTCAAACTAGTTAAATGACATGAATAAGGAAATTCATTTCACGTCAAAACAAAACAAAAAAGAATGTGGAAAAATAAAGCTTTCAAAAACGCGAACTATTCAAGTTTTTACTCATATTCTGCTAAGTCGCGTCAGTGCTTTCGTGGTCCCTCTACGGGTATTACATTTTCAAAAATAAACTCAAAACGCGTGAATGACAGGCCAAAAAAAATCATTTCTCGATTATAAGATCGGAGTTTCCAGAAAATAAGAGTACTATGGCTCCTGATCGAATAAAACTACCTTTGTAGCAGTTCAGAAAAGTTCCCGAACGAAGCTCTCAAGCTTATAAAATATTGCGTAATTGTTAGGGGCGATCGTGTTGCACCTCTCCCCAGAAAAAAAAAACGAATGCATGGGAGGCTAGCTACAAGTTGTGCCGGCAACGAAATTACTATGTTCATTATGTTCGCCCAAAATAACATCTAGCACCTTCTTGTGACTCATGATCACTATCAGTCAAAACGCTGGAATCAATCGAACAGTATTATTCAGTTTTAGGTTATCTAGTAACGTAACATTCACTGAGTTGTTATAAATCAGTTCGTAAAAGTGCTGTATCGTTGAATCAGATCTGCAGAAAACAGCCCTGGTTCACGCTCTTAGGATTTGAAACTTTAAATGCTAAATTCATCTTAAACGTCAAGTCTCCTAGACTTGCGCGATGTTCTATAAGAAAAAAAAAATTCTCGAAATTTTAATTGCATAGTAAAATGACGAATTAAAATTTCAAAACAAGTTGATAAATGCGACGCATATACGTGCTCAATTAGAAAACGGTTGGTTTCTGTTATGAAGTAGAAAAAACGAAAACGTTAAATGAAAAAAGTGAAAACGTAGTTGTACCACATTTATAAGCAAAGCCAGGATTATCAGTGATAACATCTTGCGTTCCTTAATCAAGTTAAGGAAAGGTATTTTGAAAAACAATTAAGTGAAATACAATAAAAAAGATGTTAAGAACTGAGCACCGATTTAACGCTGAAGCGTTTAATGCTAAGCTTGATCTAAACTGCACACAAATAGTAAAAAAATCCACTGTTCACTGATTTGAAGAGTAAGACGATAACACGATATCATTCCACGAAGACTACGCTGTGTGTTTCTTGTCATGAAAGTAGAAGACTTACCTGAAGCCCAGCTCACAACAGCGACACAAAGCAGAATTAGACACGGACGAAACATCGTATGGTGAGTCTTTTTCCCGCGTGGAAAAAAAAAACTAACCGTTTTTTAAAAGGCAAGTTCAAGTTTTGGGCCGCGTACGGAATGTAAAGTTAAATGGAGTTAAGCTTTATTTCCCCCACTGAAGGATTCACAGAAACTTCTAATAACAGACTAATTATATTTAACATTCAGTATTTTAATCAGTAAGTTGTTTTGTTCTTGGCGCAGTTGAGCAAACGTTATTCAAACGCCTACAGCTAGTCATTTAAATGTTTATACAGCTTGAACAATAACCAACCCAAAAATATCAACGCTTTCCTAAATGTCCTGTGTGATGGATTTATCTTATCCACACTTAATTTTGCCTTTTGACTGTACGGAATATTAGGATCATAAAAGTGACGAATGGTATTAATTTTAAACTCGTTTTACTGCTAAACGATAATAATTTCAATTGACTAAGGAGGATTTCCCTTTAAATTGTTAAGATATCATCTTCTTTTCCGATTAACACAAATAAAACATTTATATATTTACTATATGGTTTTCATTTAATCAACATTGCATCATGAATATCCTATTTCAGACAAAAGCTAAAAGCAAAACAAAACTAGAAAATGTTCTCTCTATGTGGTTTTGGTTAAATGCAATATTGTTCTCGTTAAAATTCTGATACCTCTAATTTCTTTAGTTTTTCTTTTGCATGACAAGTAATTATCCGCTTTTATTGTTGAACACCTGTGCACAACTCGTGTAGGCAATCACGTTCACCTCGTGATAAGAAACTGCGTAATATCATTGATACATATTTTTTGTGATTACTTTCGTATCACACCTTTCTTGCTTTGGACTATAAACCCCGATTAAAAATTTGGTAGGATTTTCTCCTACTTTTAATTTTTCCAAATATATATTTTTTTCTTCGAACGTGCTTTGTAGATAATTAACTTATTAATATTGTCGAAGCGAGTAGCACTTAATTTTTGTCCAGCTTACTTTATTTGGTTACACTGGCTGCATAAACCGCTCTTGTAATTAGCAATTACAACTTTGGTCTTTCGGTTGAGCTCGCGCTCTTTAATTTGGTCCAAACTCGAGCTGTCAACCAACGCCAGGATCTTTTAAAGTATGAGAGTTCCCGACTGGGTACTTCTCTACTTCAAGCTGCATGCAAAGCTTCCAGACCAGGAATGGCAGACACTGTTGAATTTATCTCGACTTGGAAAGAGTAACGTAAGTAGTTTCAAGCAAGCTCTTTTTATAATTGTAATTTTTAATTATTTCAATCTCTAATTTTATTGGAGTTCTGTTGTTGTACAGAAATCAGTGGTTGTGGTAATCATGATACCAAATGAAACCTGGAGTAATTTATTTACCTATTTATTTTACTTGGTTATAAATATTGGTGTGCAAAATTGTCAGTGTCACCATCAACATGATTTGCATGCTATGTCTTAATTCTAGACTGGAAGAGGTCTTGCATACATTAATATGCATGTGTATTCATATTTATTAAAGACAAGCGATTGACAGACCATGCATGGTTATAATTATGAGGTCTACAGTGTTCAAGGTCATATCTATACCAAGGACTAAAGTACAAAATGTGTATTTATTACACGACTAAGGCAGCCCAAGGGCCAATTACTTAATCAGCCAATCAGATTACTTTATTTCCGGTCCTCAGCGAGGGCCGATATTTTCCAAGCATCAGACCGGGTTTTGTCCCGGATGATCCCGCACTAATCCCCGGGCGATTTAGCGCAAGATTTTTGCAAGATTTTTTCGGAGTTTTTATTGCTTTGAAAATGAAATGACTAAACACAGAAATAATATTATAACTCCTTTAGCGCGCATAAAAGTTTTGGCACACATTGTTTTCCACCACATTTACTGGGCAGCAATTCACACTACACAAAGTTTCCAGTCATGTAATAGATCTCTTATTAGCCAAGATTGCTCAAGACCGTACTGTGCGAATAATTATTAGCCCTTCGTCTTTTTTTGTACGGACCTCGCTTTGCTTAATCCGTACTTTCAAGACCTCGGGCCAATATTCGCACATTACGACCAATGTGTGTGGATAATAAGATATGTATATGCACAACTTAAGGGAAGATGGCTGGGGAGCTTAAATTATTTTGCAATTGATTTATAATAAAACAATTCTTGTCGGATTGAGGATGCTCAAGATAGTTGTAGCTTGAACTCAGTGCTTTAAGCTTTAGCTCTTTATTATTGTTGTTACTTACATTATTGATTTTTTTTTTGACAAAGTTCACGGCTTTCACAACAGAGCTACATGCTGTATAAAGGGAATTCTCAATGCTGTTTTAAAGTTGCTTTAATTGTAGAGGTTTTTTTGTTATACAGAATTCCTTAAACAAGCGCCGCATCTGGACCCTCGGGTGCTTATTCGGGGTGGCAAATAATAATTTTTTCATCTTAAATGTGGCGCTTATTCGGTGATAAGAGACTGCAGTCCTATTCATAATGTACATTT
Organism: Oculina patagonica; assembly: GCF_052425735.1. Taxonomy (NCBI): domain Eukaryota; kingdom Metazoa; phylum Cnidaria; class Anthozoa; order Scleractinia; family Oculinidae; genus Oculina; species Oculina patagonica. The sequence goes on from NC_135762.1 coordinate 24,297,379, forward strand.
TTTTTTGACTGCCAGCAACACTTACAACACTGTCTTAACCTTAGTGTACTTATGACACTGTCTTAATCTTAGTGTAAAGAATGATTATGACATCCAGCTGTACATTTGCTTTTTCAATTTTTATTATAAATGTGAAACTTCTCAGAAAATTTAATTTGATTAAATCAAACTTAAAAAAAAAAAGGAGAAGCCTCGAACCAAGCGGCCCATACTGCCGGAGCATATCCCGGCTGCCGTAGCATTAAGCGGCTAGGAATATTTCTACTCCCCCCTGAATGGAATGCTAGTCCATTGCAGGGTTCCCCCCCAGCATTATGTCGCCGGTACCCATTTATACACCTGGGTGGAGAGAGGCAATATGAGAGTAAAGTGTCTTGCCCAAGAACACAACACAAGTGACCCCGGCTGGGGCTCGAACTCGGACCGCTCGATCCAAAGTCCGGCGCTCTAACCATTAGGCCACCACAATTTAAATTCATTTAAATTAACCGTTTGGCCTATGATACTTCTTATTGAAACATTGTTAATAGGAAATCAGTAATAAATATCTGAAAAAGCATTAATTGTATTATTTATTAAAATATTGATAAAAATTGATCATTCCTTTTTTCAGAGCTTTTTACAAAGCTCTGTGTCTTCTGCTTAATAAGGGTGGTAATGAAGATTTCCATCTTGGTGGGAAAGGTTATGACTTGGAATTCTGTGCATTATGTGATGCTATAAGGGTAAATCATTTTTGCTTACTTTTGTTGTGGGTTAAAATTGGTATTAGCAAACAGAAAATACCCAACTAATAACTGTTGTAAAACCAGGTACTTATTATTTGCACGTCAGGGCTTCTAATGTCATAGTAATCATGCATGTGTCTGGGATTATTGATAGTGGTTAAAAGAGGTCACTGTAACAATGTTATATTGATACAAAAGTTAACATTCAATTTATTTTTAGGCTTGCACAACCCATGGTGCTGGTCCAGATGAAACCTGCATAGACGGCTTAAGATCCAAAGCTTAAACATTGGAAGGTAAGGATCTTTTGAGGGTGCTTAAGCATGCTAATGCATTTTAAAGCATTGCTACACATTAAATGTTCTAAAAAAAACTGATTCAGTACATTACTGGAATACACATGTATATATGTTACAACTGACTAGCTATAGGAACAGCTGTTACAAGGAAGTTCATGTGAAGCTAACAATGTTGTACTTAGGTTAATCTGATTATTTGGTTAATCAGAATGACTTGCATGATCAATTTGTCAACCCACATATTGCTATCACACTACAGAACTGTAGCTCTCTTTTAGTAATTCTTTATTAATTTATTCTCTTTATGTAGATGTTTAGGTATCCGAGACGACCTGAACTTTCTGTTGTCCAGAGATGAGCAGCATAAATCTTTGCTCTTTGCATTGTGAAATGCGAAACTGCAAACAACTCTTCGGTTCTCTGGGTTTGTTCGCATATCGTGTGGGAACCCTTCAGAAGTTAAAGAATAAAAAGCAAGCCGGAGATGATGTGGTAAAGAAATTCATGTCATACACACTCCGTGGCTCACGCAAACAGGACTTATGAGATTGCCTTTCTGGGTTGAAATAATTTTCCGTAAATTTACGCCTTATGTTGACAAGCCAAACAGATTTAAACTCGATCACGCATTGTTCCCGTCCGATCAAAATTAATATTGAAAATAGCAATTAATTTAAACTGTTTGTTGCTGTTCAATTGAATTTGTCTTTGATTGATACTCATTGTTTGTGTGATCTAAGAAGGCTCACTATTTTTCATTTAAAAATTCCACATGATACTCAAAACTTAGCGAGAAAGACATCGTTATTAATGTTTTACAGAAAGCAAAAAAAATAATATCGCTTCACATGTTTGCCGTTTAAAATGACTGACAAGTGGAAACTTTGTCAGGACAAATTGTTGTTTTGACCGGCCGCTGTTATTTTGAACCCTGCCTTTATAATAACAATGCTCACTTCTAAGAGCAAATTAAAATCTACAGGAAAAGCTGGGCTGTGCGGGTGGAGTAACTTTTTCACTACACGAAGAGTAGCCTAAGAGATGCAACCATTACAAGCGCATTTGTCTTGTTAGTCAAGAGCTGAGTAACAAGTAAGCATCGCTAGAATATACATATACACAAGCACAAAACAAGTATTTTGTTTCCTTTTTAACTAACACATTTGCATCATGAATTTTATGCAGCTACTTTAACTTCATGGCATACAGTCCTGAAGTAAGTATTAGAGAGACATCACCACCAACAACAAAAAAAGATTTCCTCTCATTTTTACTGTTGCTATTCAAGACAATAACATTTCTTGTACTATTACATTATTTCAAAGCTTTTCTGTCCTTCTTGTTATCCCAAGTAGCAGCTTAATAATTTATAACAAATCATTTTTTTTTTTTTTTCAGTGTACTAATTAGTCCTGTCTCTCTTGGGTAGTCAGTCTGTTGTAGGCTGTTGTTATGTGAAGGCAGGGCATAATTTTTAACAAATCATTTTTTAGTGTACTTATTAGTCCTGGCTCTCTTGGCTAGTCAGTCTGTTGTTATCTGAAGGCAAGGCATAGTTTACAACAAATCATTTTTTCATTGTACTAATTAGTCCTGTCTCTCTTGGGTAGTCAGTCTGTTGTAGGCTGTTGTTATCTGAAGGCAGGGCATAACTTATAATAAATCATTTTTTTCAGTGTACTAATTAGTCCTGTCTCTCTTGGCTAGTCAGTCTGTTGTAGGCTGTTGTTATCTGAAGGCAGGGCATAATTTATAACAAATCATTTTTTTCAGTATACTAATTAGACGTGTCTCTCTAAGGTAGTCATGCAGTCTGTTGCTGTCTGAAGCAGAACATAATATTGTAAAAAAAAAAAAACATTTTCTGTACTTATAAGCTGGTCTCTCTTTGGTATCATGGACTGTTTTTAAACTTAACTTTTTTTAAAAAAATCAACAGATATTAGTTCTGGTATTTTTATGGTTGCTAGTGCATTCACACTTTTGATACCTAAAGGCAAGCCAATTAACAATTGTCAATAATTTTAAGTTTCCTCTTGGTGGCATTTAAATTGCTTGGACAGTGAGCCTGGCAGATAACACATATACAATGTTTATTCGATAAAACTGTACTGTATAAGTGTTCTGATTAATCAAAGCAACACTTTAGAAACATCAAATCTCAGAGTGAGCTTTCCGTGGCTAGCACTCGAGAAAAGATCAGACCACCAGATAACTTCGAACTCTCTGCTTGCCCTTCCTTTGCCAAGCCCAACAACCATTTCGATTTGCATTGTTGCAGTTTTGTTAACTGTCCTGTTTCGTGCTTTCTCTTTGGCTAGCTCTAAAGCTTGACGAGCATTTTGCGGTTCATTTCGCGGTGCTATCTCTTTGTCTCCAAGATAACTCTTCTTTATCGTTAACGGTACGGCACTTTGTTTGCCTAGGACAGAAATAACGTCGTTCAGGTAATGGTCTCTGTAGTGAAAAACGTTGGACTACCTCTTTTCCCTTGCTCTGTTAATGAAAGCATTCGGCATGTCCGCCAGCAAAACTTGGACATAGTCTTCGGGTACGTAGTGTCTTTCAACACGACACCATTTCCCTGAAAACAAAACAAACAGTATAGTCCTCGTTATTTTACAAGGTTTTAAAATTGTTTGATCGATCTACTTTCAGGCATGTTGTTATCCTATTACCGGGAATCATTTCCAGTAAACAATAGACCACAAAACAAATACGCACTTTGATTGCACATACATGTGCACATTCGGTACTTTACAGCTGTTCGAACGTGAAAAATTACGTAAATTACTTACCTGCGGCTTTTGGATGGAGACAGGAATTAATGCTATCCACGACGCCACTTAACCATTGTTTGTAACTTGAAGACCTTCGTCCTCTTTGTTTGGGAATCTGTACGAGCTCTTGTCCATTGTAGAACGGGAATGAAGTCGCAGACTCTGTAATAATGTGATGTTTGGACTCTCTGTGCCTCAGAAGTGCAGTTGTTGTGTTAAACATGCACGGACATAAATCGCATTGTGTTTTGAATACCGCCATGAAAGTTGCCATGTTTTCGATCTGCATGAATGAAAGACGCACTTGAACTGCCTTTTGTACAAACCACTATTGCTATGGAACAATAAGCCCTTTTTATTGAGCGACCAATCAGTAAACTAAAAAATGTGTGAATAATGGGAAGATCTTGCGGTAAATTTTGCATCCATGCTACGCGATCGACTGGCTTTTCGTTCATACTTTTTCTTTTTCGCGCTTTTTACAAGCACCGAATTTAAAATACTTAATTTTAGCTACTTTTTTACTTTTCTAAATTGTCATTCCTTTGGATGGCTAGAAACAAACGTAAGAACGTAAAAGATAAGGACCGGATAAAGCAGATACGAAAGGAGGCCCGAAAGAGGTGAAGGAACAAGAAAGCGAATGAGAAAGCAATGAAAAACGTAAAGAAAGAAGCCATCGCAGGACTGCATTGCGCTAAAGAAAGTAATCAGGCCGCCGAGTTATCGGGTAAAACGGCCCTAACAAACCAAGAGCCACCCAAACCGCGAGTTGTGCTTCAGCGGCATGTCAAGGAAATCGATCCCTCGTTATTGGTAAAATCGGAAAAGTTCTTGGGCTCTGGCACATTTGGAAACTGCTACCTGGCATATTACAGAGATGTGGTTGTGACAGTTAAAGAATACAAGAAAGGGAAGTGTAGCTTCGACTACCTTAAAAGAGAAGTGCGCCACGAGGCCAAGATGATCAACCATCTTGATGATCACCGTGGCGTCCCTCTATTGTTTGGAATCGTGACAAAGAGCGAGCCGTTCCGGCTGATCACAAAGTTTCACGGAATAAAACAGAAGAGCTTTACCCTACAATCGTTAATAAAGAAGAAGAAACTGGACAAGCCTACTTGGTTATTTATTCTAAAGAATTTGGTTGACGCTTTGGACCACATCCACTCATGCGGCATCCTGCATAATGACTTAAAATGCAACAACGTTGTGTTGGAGTACCAGGACCAGCAGTGGAATCCCGTCATTATAGATTTCGGGAAGGCCCGGTTTATCTCAGATCCGAAGCCCGTTTTATTAATGAAAGCGGAAAAGCAACAAGGCTACCGCCAGAAGTTCCCGCACATTGCCCCGGAAATTGTCAACGGCAGCGATAGACAAAGTATTTATTCTGATATTTACTCTATGGGCAAAATTGTTTTGGCCGTATTAGATTTGCTACCAACAGCGACTGCAAAGTCAATAAAAGTCGCAAAATGCGCGATTTGCGAAGAGCCTACGAAACGCCCCACGCTCAAGGAACTCTCTGCTGCTCTTTAAACTGTCAGTTTGACTGTCATGTAGACAAACATTGGTCCGGGAGTTTATTATTGCGCTTCGTGCTCTCTTCCCGCTTGTATGTAGTTTAAAATGAGAGTGGATTTTAAAACATGTTAGCTTTATGTAAATAATTCAATTTTTATTCCCGCATTTTCTTGCGTTCTCGTTAATTGTTTCGACATTCTTCGTGGGATTGACACTGCGAAACGCCCCACGCTAAAGGAACTTTTGCATTAAAAGATAAAATGTCTTCTGACTATCATGTAGACGATTATAATTTTGTCCTGGAAACTGTAATTGCGATTAGTTTGAGGTTAAGAGTGACTTTTAAAACCATTTGTTTAAGAATGGTTTAGAACGTTCGCGTTATCGAATTCATGAAAGTTTCTTGTTAAATATTTCATTTTAATTCCCGCAGTTTCATTGTTTTCGGTCCCCAATATACGAAGATCTTGAGTTTAATATTTAAATAACTGAGTCATTGTTAAAAGGGATGTTGTGGGATCTCAGTGAAGTTCAGTTAGGTCGGTTATGAGTATCGATAATAAGAGTTACGCATTGCGAAATGTTTCGCGCGAACGCCACGTAAATTTGACTAAATGTCTCACGCGAGTGACGCCGACGCGAAATCTACGCGTGTTCTTGTCTGGAAAACATTTTTAGCGTGTCAAAAATGCCGAGTTTTAAAGTTTCGAGTTTCTCTCCGCGTGTATTTTTAGCGCCAGGTAGTGCGAAAAAGTAATTACCGAAAATTCCAAAGAAACACCTTGGTCATGCTAAGGCGCGAACTGAGATCTTCAGTTACGGTTAATAATAAGCCATGGGTAGACTCAATCTACCCTTAGCCTAATTTGCATAAATTTTTTTGAGGCCTAAGTTCGTCATGGTAGGATTCCTAAAACCGGAAGTAGTTCACCGGAAGTCATGTAAATGTTCAGACTCGACCTGAAACCGAGACTGCGCTATTGCACCTTCGATTGTGTAGTTTTGTAGAGAAGCTCGCCTTGGGCAGATAAAAGCAGTTGAGTTCATAGAGGTTTTGTCATTATTTACTTTCCGTCGTTGACATCTATGGCCACGTATTCGCTCACAACAGGGTATGGGCCCAGTGGAAAGCTGTTGTTCGACGGTGATGAAGCGAGATATGAACTTCGGGAGGTGAAGTTTCTCGGTTTCAGTGAGACTGCAAAGTCTACACGCTGTTATCCTGGTAGAAGGAGATGATGTCCCGGGAGGGGGGGGGGGGTACTCCCATATATGGGCTATATAGATATGTGCCGCGGTATAGGGTATGGTTTTTGAGGTTCTCGGTCCTTAAATAGGGTATCATTTCTGCTCCTTTTTTCGACTATTTTGCTTGTTTACAAGCAGAAGTAGGAGATTAGGAGTGATGTGGGCAAAATTTGGAACATTCTTGTCTACTCTCAAGGGACTTTTTTAATTTCTCAAGGGACTGTTTTAATTTCTCAAGGGAGTTCTTTCCGCTTAGTGGGCGATGAAAGGGTCTCTTATTATTATTGCGTCAACACTTCCGATCTCGTGTTAAAGACGTGACTTGTCACATATTCCGCTGTAGGTGATGAAAGGGTCTCTCATTAGTATTGCGTCAACAATTGCGATCTCGTGTTAAAAATGTGACTTGTCACATGTATAAACGTTATATAACAGTTATTTTTATGCGTGAGTATCTCAAATGAGATATGACACAACTAATCGAGAATGTGAGTGGTTCAGTGTTTCACAGTCTAAAGCGTTGTACTAGTACAAGCGTCTCACTCACTGAAGCCGGGCGCTAATATTTAACCTAAAATGATTAAGAACGGAAATTATCTTTTCTTTCACAAACTATTCGTCGAATACACTCCCTTTGTTCGTCTTTAAATGTTTTGTGAACAAAACTCTTGAGAGATTTTCTAAAACCTAGAAGAACTCGCTTTCTACTTCATTCCGCTCAACCTGCGCTCAACACCCGCCATGATAACAATTGTTTTTGTCTACGTGCGATATTTTTGGACCGGAAATTAGACTTGAACTCCATTAGCCGCTGTGGGTGAGCAGGAGGGCATTTTGCGTGCGCATGCGTCGATATGGACTAGTGCGCACGACAGAGAAGTTCTGCTATCGATTGTTTACATATTTTCCACAATTTATGGCCTAATTTCTAGCTCAAAATGAAACGTGTTTTAAGTTTTACTTGCTGTATACAATACTAAGAGTCCTTGCTTTATCTTCTGACAACAACAAGCAAAGTTTGGTGTCGGCGTGCTGTTTATCTGATCGACTTTGGCTATGTGTATTAAACATTGCACGTGGACAAAATGGCGACCGAATGTCGAGAACCTAAATACCTTGCCCATGTTTTTAATAGCCGGAAGATCTAAACGGACAAAGCGCTACGGCTACTTAGTACTAAAGTATAAAACAGCAATTTTAACTATACGATGTTATAATCAAGTATCCCGGGTTTGAGCGAGTGGTCATGATTTTGTTCAGATTTGTCATAAAACTACAATTTAGTGGTTCTCACAAAGCAAAAATCTCAAAATCTAGCCTTGATCTCCAGCGTCTACCGATGATATATGGAGCCTGAAGTACTTAAACTATCGTCTAATGCTGCGAAGGTAGCGTTAAAAAATGGTCAATTGTGGAAATTTTTAGCTTTCTTTAACGTACGTTCTCGCTGGTTTATCCTAACAGAGAAACTATCGTTTGTGATTATTTCCTTAAACGTGAGCATTGGTCAAAATAACTTCACATTTCGATGATACCACAATTATTCTGTTGAACAAGAAAATAATTACTGCGATCGGTCTTAATTTTAAAGTGTTATGGTAATTCTTTGCTGGTAGACTATTTGTTTACATTTTACTATGTTAATTAGTACATTTTTGGCTCCTTTATCAAAATCTAGCCTTGATCACCAGTCAAAAAATAGCATGAAACGAACAAGCTATATATATATTTTTCAGAAACGTTTTAATAACTGCTGTATAAAATGTCTTAAGAAATAATTTTTAACTATAAACAATGTTATTTTCAATTTTTCATTCAACGTTTATTTCATTAAGTTTGATGTTTATTTTGTTATAACGGCTGTTTTACTTCTGTGTCGCCTAAATGTGTTTTAAAGAACTGCAGTTCTTGTTCCAGGAAACCCTGTAGCCAGTCGAGGGCAAGTTGGCTTTGCTTTGGAGTCATCAGTGAGCTGCATTATCATGTGCAGAACACCCAAACATGTCGTTCCCCTCAGGGAAAACCCTTTTCTTTGGTGGCCGTCCCTTTAGGCAAAAAATCACCCGACAAGCTATAATATTGCTCGCACTCTGCCTGTATTACAGCAATTGATTTGATGTGAAGTTTTGATCCTAATATATCACACTCCAGCACACGGATAAATGTTTTCCTCTTTTTACGGCCTGTTTAATTTTTGTCGGTGAAGGCTTTCCTACCTGTCCCACATATTTTTCCATTATTTGCAACAACGATCCCGAAGCTGGCCAGAAAATCTGCTTTATAAGAGCCTTGCCACACACAAAACACTTTTTCTTAGCGAAATTTAGGCCTATATTAAATTATGTGACGATAAACAGTACAAAAAACAAAGTTTGAATCTTCCGCGCCATTTTTATTCCCAAGATCACGCGGTCTTTGTACAGCGGTTGCACGCATGCGCACGCAAAATGCCCTCCTGCTCTGTGGGTGATGAAAGGGTATCTCATTAGTATTGCGTCAACACTTGCTATCTCGTGTTAAAAACGTGACTTGTCACATGTATAAACGTTATATAACAATTATTTTTATGCGTGAGTATCTCAAATCCGATATGACACAACTAAGGATTTGTTTTCGCGACAATCGATTGCGTTAGTCACGCTTAACACGAGTGAATAATCATTTATTCGCGTTCTCAATTCAAGGGATTTCTTTTCGGTGTGGGTGAACAATGCGTCAGTCAACACTTGAAGGCAACGTATAAGTCGCGCTAATATTTAACCTAAAGGATTTGTTTTCGCGACAATCGATTGCGTTAGTCACGCTAAACACGAGTAAATAATCATTCGCGTTCTCAATTCAAGGGAGTTCTTTTCGGTGTGGGTGAACAAAGCGTCAGCCAACACTTGAAGGCAATGTATAAGTCTTTCACAGACTAAAGCGACGCTAATATGTAACCAAGAACGTAAGAACGCAAGTTTGGACTGGTACAAGCGTCTAACACACTAAAGGAGCGCTAATATTTAACCTAAAACGATTAAGAATGCAAATTTGTACTTTTACAAGTCTTTCACATTCGCGACAATCGATTGCGTTAGTCTCGCTAAACACGAGTAAATAATCATTTATTCGCGTTCTTCTTACACCGAGGATGAGGCAACATGCTTGTCCCAACTTTCAAGAAATCCTTTTCAGCGATAATATTTATTTATTTTAAAATTCCGCCGTAGCACGGAAAAATGAATGTTTCGCACATTTTATCGGGCAAAAGACGAGAAAAATACGCATAAGACTCACATTACGAGCTGATCGGATGGTTTTTAAAATTTGATTTCTGCAAAGGCTGATTTTGTGTAAGGCTCAGGTCAGTCATTTAAAGGTCGTAGTTTTCGTCACTGGCACGATCGTCTGGCGTCTTTGGTGGTGTGATGTAATACTCTTCGACACCACTGGTGATAGATCACGCTCTTACCGAATCCCATCGGAAGCACCGCCAAATCATCTTTTCTTTCACAAACTATTCGTCGAATACACTCCCTTTGTTCGTCTTTAAATGTTTTGTGAACAAAACTCTTGAGAGATTTTCTAAAACCTAGAAGAACTCGCTTTCTACTTTATTCCGCTCAACCTGCGCTCAACACCCGCCATGATAACAATTGTTTTTGTCTACGTGCGATATTTTTGGACCGGAAATTAGACTTGAACTCCATTAGCCGCTGTGGGTGATGAAAGGGTATCTCATTAGTATTGCGTCAACACTTGCTATCTCGTGTTAAAAACGTGACTTGTCACATGTATAAACGTTATATAACAATTATTTTTATGCGTGAGTATCTCAAATCAGATATTTTCGCGACAATCGATTGCGTTAGTCACGCTTAACACGAGTGAATAATCATTTATTCGCGTTCTCAATTCAAGGGATTTCTTTTCGGTGTGGGTGAACAATGCGTCAGTCAACACTTGAAGGCAACGTATAAGTCGCGCTAATATTTAACCTAAAGGATTTGTTTTCGCGACAATCGATTGCGTTAGTCACGCTAAACACGAGTAAATAATCATTCGCGTTCTCAATTCAAGGGAGTTCTTTTCGGTGTGGGTGAACAAAGCGTCAGCCAACACTTGAAGGCAATGTATAAGTCTTTCACAGACTAAAGCGACGCTAATATGTAACCAAGAACGTAAGAACGCAAGTTTGGACTGGTACAAGCGTCTAACACACTAAAGGAGCGCTAATATTTAACCTAAAACGATTAAGAACGCAAATTTGTACTTTTACAAGTCTTTCACATTCGCGACAATCGATTGCGTTAGTCTCGCTAAACACGAGTAAATAATCATTTATTCGCGTTCTCAATTCTAGGGATTTCTTTTCGGTGTGGGCCGGGGGTGTGGGTATATATGAAGAATGTATTGAACCGCTGAACTGTTTGTTTGCTTTAGTGGGCCGGAATAAGCGTATACGCGACACGAGTACTACAGTATATTCAATGTGTTATCGATTGGGTTTTCTTTGGCTCCTTAATTTGCGGTTGAGTTTTGTAAACAGCGCGTTGTTGACTTCTAGGTTTCAGTTTTAATTTAGAATGTGATGTGGAAGTGTAAAGTATTCAGGTAAGCTAAGTTATTTTCAAGACTTCCACTCCTAAACAACATGAAAAGCGTCTTTCACCCTTTAGCAAAACACTACTCCATACCACAATTGACAGCCAACAGATAGACCATAGCAAAATAGTCGTAGTCTCATAGAGACCTTTGATTCTACAGGCTCGTTGTGAATTTATTTTAACTTCAGAACTTAAGAACAACAGTGAAAGGTTCAGAATGGTTATTACAACATCTCAGGCGTAATCATCCAGAAACAGAGAACGTTTAACCTTAGGGTGCGTTTCTTTGGGAAATTTCAAAATTGGATCATTGATTTTATATTACCACTCCAGGAGAATGTCCACTTTTGGAAATGTGGAAAACAATAGCGTGACGTAACAACATGGCGGTTGTCAATTCTTCCCGAGTGGACTCCACTAGAATTTTATATTTGCCTTTTTTCAAGTTTTCCCGTGGTGCGTTTCCTGTCAGATTGTAACACAACACAAAGAAAGCATTGAAGAAGCGTTATGGGTGACAATTGTGTAAAATCACGGCGGATTGTGCGCGTAGGTTAGAATTTACTTTCGATGCGTATGTTTGTTTTGGTTGTCTTTCGGGTCGTTTCTTCAGCTTTAATCCAGTGTATCTCTTGTGAAAAATTTTTCTGGGCCTTGAAAAAATTCAGGGATGTTCTATAGTTATTCTAGTTGCTCTGTGCGAAATCTGAGCGATGGGCCGCAATTTGGGTGGATGGGCCGCGATTTTTGCTGGAAGCCATCGTCTACGCAAAGTGAGACTGCTTACAACTGATCTGTTTGGGCTTCTTTTCGTTCGCTTCAGTCGATGACTTGATGGATAATTGACGTCAAAGAACATCTTAAATATATCCAGGATCGCCACAGATTATCTACTGGACGTGTTTAAAGACACAACAAGGACAACAGGATGCTGGCTTTGTTTTCTTTCTGGTTTCTATGGATCGAAGGTCGACGCGCGGCTGAAAAGCGCAAAAGCACATTGAAATGTATTAAGAGGAAATCCGCCAGGACTTCGAGTAGTTATTGGACAAAATTATGTACCAGAACTATTTACACCTGATTGCAAGCTTTTTTGTTACTGCTTCAAATATCTTATCGAAAGAAATCTTTTCTAACAACACCACACATCGAAAACACATTTTGAAGTTCCGCTGAATTCCACTGAATCGCTTAAAAGATGTAAGCTTTTGCCCATAGCTTGTGAACTTTAAATATCATTTTCTCAGACTCTGATAAGAAATTGTTGTACCAGAATTATTTCCACCTTATTGCAAACTTTTTTGTTACTGCTTCAAATATCTTATCAAAAGAAATCTTTTCTAACAACACCACACATCGAAAACACATTTTGAAGTTCCGCTGAATTCCACTGAATCGCTTAAGACGAATTTACAAAACGGCTACACGTGAGATTTTGCCCATACCTTGTAAACTTTGAAATTCATTTTCTCAGACTCTGATAAGAAATTGTTGTTGGTGTTATCACAGATAATTACTTACATCTTTACCTTTTATTAAGGGTAGGAAATAACGCAATAGGATTTAAATTATTCTGGAAATTGATTTTTGTCCAACTTTAATAAATATTACTCGACTGCCTAGTGGATTCCGTCTTAAAAGGCCAGGGTATCTGGCAAAAGAAACCAAGCACGGACTCGCCGGAAGCGAAGGAAATCATTTTCTCGATTAGATCATTCAATTTCTTGATAACCTGGAGTTAGAAAAACATGGAAGGAATGAGAACCCTGGCGAGCTGCGTGTTTGCGCCGTGCCAGGGAAGGCGAAGTATGTTCGTTCATTTCAGTGTAGTCAACTTAATTTTAACCAGCTAGGAGTTCTGACGGTCTTGTTGTTATGTTTATAAGGAGCTCCAAATGCCATGATGTTTTCAAATGATTGAGCTAGCCTTCGAGTTGAGGTCATCGGTCTAATTGATTTCCTGGCCAGCTATTTTGCGAAGCAGAGTTTGACGCCTATTTTGTTGATGAAATATATGTTAGAAAGGTTTGTTGTGACTCATTTTTATTGCAAGATAAAACTCGGTACAGCTCACTTTATGTTTTCACTACATGACCAGCAGATTATGAGCTGCGCGAAGGATTTTTCTTTTCTAATATTTTTATTGTGTTGCCAAGCCAGGCTGTTTGATTTGCAGCAATGTAATGCCACTGTAATGTGTCGCTTCCTGCGACGCGTGTTCTATTTTCTTGACTCAGTTGCGCCAAATATTCATGTGGCTTCTAGAAAGCTATTTACTTTTTCGTTTAATTCGTAGAAAACAAGTAAGTTTAACGGTTTATGCAAACCTTCGGCTATCAATTTGTTAGACCGGTCAGTTCTGGCACGGATACCAACTGTAAATGTCTTCATGTCAGTTTGCGACATCGCATTTAATTTTTGAATTCGAGACGCCACCAAGCTAATGCCCGAGATAATTGTGAGAGTATCTTATCTGAAAATTGGAGTTCATAGCTCCTGTTAATTTACCAAACCAAGTGCTTAGTGTGTCACTGATATGTACATAGCGCGGACGGAAAACGTTCGTTTCCGCTTTACTCACTCTCGGCCAAGAGAGATAAACAGCATATTTTTTCTTTCTGCAAGCCGTGAATAAAGTTAGGCCCAAGATGCTTAAATCCTTGCATGATGTGGCGTAAACTGCGAGAGTATCTTATTTTAAAGGCGGAGTTCATAGTTCAGTTCTTTTAATTTACCACTGAAAACCAAGTGCATAGTGTGGGCATAGCGCGCAAAACAAGAGCATTTAAAATGCAAGCGTTCGTCTCCGCTTTATTAATTCCTGTCCAAGAGAGGTCAATGGCATATTTTCTTCTTTCTGTAAGCTGTGAATTTCCGCTTAGTTAATAGAACGAAGCTTGTTTCATTCGAATTCGAGTTCTGTACACTTCGCTGTTCTAGATTTCGATCGATACTTTGCTCCCAAAGAAAAGAAAAATGTGAAAATGGAATTTTTGCCATGACAACCCCGTAAACACATTTTGCACAGAATATAAAATATCAACACAAATTTATTTTCCGTCGAATGTATCCTAGCTAAAATCATTTCAGCATACAAAATCTTTCACAAAAATCACACGTCGAAATAGTTCTTCTTTGCCCTTGAGCACAATGTGGCAAGAATGCATCTAAGAGCGAAAAATGTTTGCGAAATGATCGATGCAAACTTCACTCGTGACAATTTCAAAAGGATAAAACTTTCGTAGGCACACGGTGTCTGTTCCAGGAAACATGAATCCAGTTTAAAATGACACCTCATACTGATCAAGCTACCGTTTCCTTTTATCGTGAATTATTTTGAATTGGTATTAAGCGTCTGAAAACTTCCGAATGACAGTGTTGACAAAGAGCGAACCTGTATTTTCACAGCACAGACCACTGGCCAATGTACTTTTTCGAATCCTTTTTTCAAAGAAACGCTCGGATCATGAATCCTAAAAATCCGGATGTAGATATGATCTTCAGATCATTGATCCGAGATTAATCCATTTTCAGATAAACGTAAAAAAAGCAAAATCCATTTTTGGATACAAGAATCCGGACCTGGATTTTCCCAAAGAAACTCACCCTTAGTTCCAACAAAATATGCGGTCTATATCAAAGAGCCAAAGAGTGTTATATGAATTACCAATCACAGCATTAAGGGCGCGTTTTTTACCCACAATTCTGGAATAAGAATAGTTGGAACAGAATGCTAGAAATAATTTGGATTACCTGCATTAAAAACGACAATGTAGTCGAGTTTAAAATGCGCGGTCCGAGCACGAGTAAACATTGCGTAACAAATATGGTAGCCGACGAAGAGGGCTACCATTGCAGACGGGCATTGCAGCCATTATCGCAGCAATTTTTCTAGTTAATAAATGGGAGAAATTATGGAGACTGTAATGGATTTGCCGAATGTTCTGGCAGTGCTATTTGCAGAAAACAGGACAAACATCCCTCGAATCACATGCTATGCCGTCAGCCATCTTGGATTTTCTCCGGGGAGCAGTATGGATGGAATGGCTTTTTGTTTCCGGGATAAGAATGAGGTATAGAAAAATGCGTGCATTTCATATTCTGCCAATTCTCATTCCAGAATTGTGAATAAAAAAAAAACGCGCCCCGATTAAACCAAACACAAGATAAGCAAACGCGTCTAACATCGACAGGTTAAGTTTAATCTGTTAAACAGTCGACTGTTCTTGGCCACAAATTACATTGCTGGTCAAGTATCCAGCTCAAATCAAAAGGAACATCTTTTCAATTAGTTGAACCGTGTACAAGTGTAAAGCTCGAACTTCAACGCTATTCCATGATTCCACGTTTGAGGATAAATTCGAAAGAATCTCGCTTTGATATTTTTAAGCTCCCTCTTAACAATACGATAAGCGTCAGAGTTCCCTTGAAAGACCTGTTATGAAACAGACAAAATGCACGTGAAAAAAGCATGCACAAGTACAGTAAAGATCAGTAAAAGATGTCGTAGCTGAGTAGGCAGCCGTTTCTTAGTAGGAGCTATGAGACTTACTAAATTTGAGAGAAAGGACTCCATGGCGTCCTTATTAATATCGTACTATGTTCCCAGGTGAAACCACTCCCAAGTTATAACCACTTCCCTTACCATCTAAGTTAAATCTCTCCTCTCCAACAAATTATAGCTACTTGAAACACTGAAGGCTATATATTCTATGTTGATTTTTTTGGAAGAAGAACAACTTTTTATTATTATTTCAATTATTGTATCTTGATTTTACAAAGTGCAGTTTGATTTACTTGGAGATTTTGAAGCCCTTCTCACATGCGGAAACGAAAGCCATTCGATAAAGGGTATATGTTATTTTTTTAATCAAGTTTGAAATGGAATATGAAAATCATATATATTGGCTTGAAATTTGGTGACGGTTCGCACACCCCTAGCAAAATAGACCATCAGTTCGAGGCAAGGTTTGTTTTTAATACATAAGGCAAGTGAACATTGCTGTCCTTTTGACTGATGAATGAATTCACTACTCACTTGTGAAAAACAAATGATTGAATTTTTAATGAATTGACTCTGAATTGACCTAGCCGCCCATCCACAGCTAAATTATTTACATATTACTAACCGAGGTGGCCTCTCTTATAAGCCTGGTGGTTTCGTAGAGGTCTCCTCGCCTTAACAAAAGTATTGCTGCAACATTTCAATCTTAAAGTGGCTAATAAATGATAATGATGATGATGATGATGATGATGATGATGATGATGATGATGATGATGATGATGATGATCATGATCATGATCATGATGATCATGATGAGAGAATAAGTGGAAGGTTGGTTACATATATATCCTACATAAAGGGATTTTCTCTTTATTATTATTAAAATCCATAATTGTTTATGGTACGTAAATTTAAACAAATGTTAAAGTGTTGTCTCAGTAAGGGGATGACAATTGACTCTAATAATGTGTTTCATTTTTTACACCATAATAACGTTCTCCATAAGAGTTGAACTGGAACGATTTCTCATTGCGTCAGCAAGTCATTGCTAGTGAATCACGCCGGACACTTACCTTTACTTGACCATTCTCCTCGTACATTTTCCAGGATTTGCCATCGTCTGAATAGCCAAGCTTGTACGTTTTTATGTAAAAAGTGAAACGTTTCCCCTGAGTGGCGACCGCTCCAACCACTTTAGGAGTTCCAAGGTCTACCTGATCATAAAATTATTACAAACAACACGGTAAGAGGTCTGGAAACGAAAGCGCGGTTAAAATTAATAATACTAAACGATAATTATACTAATTAAACTTATTTTGATGTAGAAAGTTTTAACGAGAATGGAACAAAGAAAGGAAAGACGTCTGCCCTGACGACAGGAAGAAAATAAACATAAAACTGCTTTTTTATTTGTTGGATTCTATATTTATACTAACAAGTTAGGTTTAAAAGAGCCGAGTTTAAGGACTGACCCGGAAATATCGTATTGAAAAGTTTTAGTCAGTAGGAAACTAAGCCTCGAGTAAGTCCAGATAAGTCAAAGGCCAGTTATGGCGTATATATATGTGGCAAAGGTTATGACTTGCACGGTGTCCACTTAAATAACAATAATCCAACCGTATCATGCTTATTGACTACCCTTCGTCCATTTTTGTAAGTGTGTTATTTTCTTTTTATTTAAAAGCAACAATTTTCTTTTAAAATAAGCGTTTGAAGTAAAAGTGTAACAGAATATCCTAGTGTTAAGTGGTTTACTTGTAATATAGCGTAAAGCACTGTATTGCAGTTAAATAAGTGTAAAATATTGAGATCTATCATTGTAATGTTCCATGTTGTTGAAATAAAGATTAAAAGAATAAAAGAAAATAAAAATAAAAACATAATTACCAAGATAGTTAGATATTTGAGATAAATACCTCTAAAAAGGAGGAAGAATTTAAGATTTTTCCGCCGTTGAATCACCGCCTGTCCTTTTAGCTCGCAGAACCTGGGGAACTAGGAATAAGTACATAGCTCCGGGGACACACGGTTTGATTGGTTAGATTGGTTAGAAAGAATTTAAATCTAGCAAATGTAATCAACAGTTTTGAAATTTCTTTGTTATAAAGGGTTTAAAACGGTTTAATTAAATTGGATAGATTTAAATGACCTTTGTCAAAAATCTGGCCAATCCAATCATTTGTCCCCAGAGACTTGCTCCAGCGACACTCGATCGTCGTACCACAGGCCCTGCAAGCTAAAGGGACAGGCGGAGAGGACGAGAATGTTGAATCACACATACATTAAGGTAGAATTTACAATTCTTGGTTAAAATAACGGAAAAAAATAGTTTCGCAGAAATTTAAGTGCTACTATAATTTCTAAAATGTTTTGAATTATTTTGTTAGTATATTTTTTAACTTATGTATTTTCAACATGCAAGAATAAGAGATATAAACCGACATTTCGGTGTCTTCATGACGCCATAGTCAAGGTAACTGTATAAAGATTACGAATTCTGCAAAGAATTTGTAATCTTTATGTAAGCAAATTTATATGTAATATAAATGCCAATTTACATGTAATATAAATTAAAGTTAATGCGACAACCATGAAAGGAGTTCAGAGAAGTCATAAGATCACTCTATTCAAATATGCAGATCTGTCACGTAATATGCTGCAAGACTATCACTCTTGCGTTACATTCAAAGGTCAAATTCACTTCTAGAGTGTGATGCGCTATTTGGGCTGGCCAATCACATCGCCCCCTTTTCTATTATGTCAATCAAGGCCATGCGGTTTTATCTGGACTTGAGTAGTTTTACTTCAAATTCTCTGAGCTCCCTAGAAGAGTTTTCACAATAATTATTATTGCTGTGATATCCTTCGATTGTTTTTTGCTTCAACATCGCTCCATCAGTACTTTATGAGTTATCCTGGTATCTGCCCGCGAACTACGTTCCGGTTTTACACATTTTATTCTGTCGTTCGAAGATAAATATGCGGACGATCTGTCGAAGGCCTCGCACTACTGAACAAGTATTCGGTCCAGCAACTGAGGAACTTGATATGCACACACAGAACGGATTGCCTCTACCGGAATATGGCCACTCTACCGACTCGGCTTCAAGGTCCTGTGGTCTCCAAACCGCGGCTAAAACAGCAAAAAGCATGAACCTCACAAAAACATTATTTGTATGGTGGAGACAACATGCCTTCGTTTGCCCGAGATTATGTAATGTGAATGAACGACTTATAAAGAACAAGACGATTTCTTCAACTAGAAAATACTATTCTCTTGTCAAGCCGGAGAACAGTCAACAAGGGTCATGGCCGTCGTGAATGTCTTTCAAGCCTCGTCTAGCGCGCCTTCTCTCCCGCCGAAAGTGGTCAGTAAAAAAAAAATTTGACAAGCAATCCGGATTTCCCTAGGGTGCATCTTGGCCAAGTGGAATCCAGGAGCTTGCTAAAAGCTAAGTATAAATATTTATAAGCTGATTCTATTTTGCGTTATATCATAGTTAGTAGAGTTTTATTCGACCGGCGTTAAATGAGATTTCAATATGAAAACAAACGAAACTTAGAGCAATTTGCAGGCTGCCGTTTCCACCAGCCGTCGTAAAGCCTAAAGGGCTGGAAATTACAAGATACCGGTGGAATTCGCTATAGTTATCTTCTGCAGCGTTCGAAGTCATGTCTTAATACCTGAGTAGACGAGACCCTTTATAATTTGGCTGCTCAAAGTTGAGGAAGAGTGACATAAACTTAGCTTTGCTGGAGGCTAGTGTGGTGAATTCTCGTCCCTTGTCACTAAAGTCAAAATAGGACAAATAACAACTCAAAGCAACGAAATTTCTCAGCTTATAGAATACTTTATGACGATTCTGAAAATGTAAAGAGTTTTTACATTTAATGCAAGGAATTTGAGGTATTTAAAAGTGCCATTGTGACTGCCATTTTAACAAAAAATAGGTTATAACTCAAGGGGAAATTGAACAATTGTAGCAAGAATTTGATCCAAACATACAGGGGCGTACCTGCCTTTACTCGTAGCACTATAAATTGCCTAGGAACTCCCCTGACATAAAATACAATAACAGGACTTTTTACGGGAGTATGTCACAGGAAATATAAAAGTGATGATCCTAGGATCAAAACATAAAATTTTGCTTTGCAGTGAATACATTACCTTGTTTATGCAAGAAGCATCAAACAACTCACGACATACTCGAAATTCTAACCATTTCAAGCCTGCCAAATTTAGTGGCACAAGGATAAATCTAACAGGAGCTACTCTATCTACAATGAATGCATGTCTGTGTCGCAAGTGTCTAAATTGTTCAAATATGCCTTATTTTTCGCACCTTCTTCCCTAATTGATTCTTGTGCGAGTTCTGCCTTCCTGCCATGTTTCTCAGGTCAGCAATGTATAATTTCAGTGGTGAATAACAAACTTTTGCTCTGTATAAGGTCTTTCTTTCCGTTTTTCCCAGCACTCATTGAATTCGTGCTGTATCATTCAAAGGGAAACCATGAATTGGCATTTTAGTATTAACAGTCTTGTATTTATAAATCTATCATCATCATCATTTTATCTGCCACTTCAGAATTACAAATACAAATTAAAATAACTTAAAAGATAGGACGAGGAGACCTCCAAGAAACCACAAGGCTTATGGGGGAGGCTACCTCGGGTTAGCAATAAGTTTGTAATTTCGCTGTGAGTGTGCAGCTAGGTCAATTTCAGACTCATTTTCTGGTAGAGAATTCCAAATTTTAGGACCCTGGAAAAGTATTGTAAACTGCTTTAGATTTGTACGACAGTGATGTGGTCGATAACACTTGGCTATTCTTGTATCATAACTGTGTATTTGACTACTAGTAGAAAACAAATTGAGAAACATCGGGGGCAATAATTGGTTAAGATAGTAAAACATAAATTTAGCTATTTGCAATGCATTAACTTGAAGATATCTAAGATGCCCAGTTTAGCAAATAAGGGGGCAGAATGTTCTTGATAGTCTGAGTTGGTAATAGCTCGCACAGCACATTTTTGTAAATGAAAAATTCTATTTAAATTAGTTACATATCATGTAGAAGACCAGGCTGAATTACAGTTAGTGATATAAGGATAAATTAAGGTGTAGTACAGAGCAAGCTTAGTATTAGATGATAAATAATATCTTGACCTAAATATGACATCAACTGACTTAGAGATTTGTTTACATACTCCTTTACGTGTATGAAATGGCTAGGTCACACCTTACGGATGCCTTCCTGTACCATCACAAGGCAAGCTTTGTCCTGAAATCCTCAAGGGAGTTAAAAGAGAGGTCGACCATGAACACCTGGAGACGTTCGCTAAAAGCAGAGATCAAGTCCATGGGCAATAATAATAATAATAATAAAACTTTATTTAAACTCGAATTTAGAGTAGCTTGACAGCTAATATTTCCGAGAACGAAAAATAGAGAACAAAAAAAAAATAAAAAAATAAAAAATAAAAAATAAAAATAAATTAAAACAAAAGTTACTATTTACATATTTAAAATTGACTTATATTAACTAATTATAAAATTGTCATTTACATGCTTCATGAATTGGCTTTGCAGATGTACCTTTTAAAGTCAGATAAGTTACATAGCCTTATAAAATTAGGTAGAGAATTCCATTCTCTTGTTGCCAGATAAGTAAAGGAGTGGAGACCAAAAGTTGTAGTTCTAGGCTTGGGCATTTCCAGTATATAGTTTCCACGCAGGTTGTATGAAGTAGAACGGAGCGAGAACATGTTTCTCATATAGGCGGGATAGGTTATTGAAAAATAGACTTTTGTACAAGATGGTAAGGAATTTACAGATGCATTGATCATGAAGTTGGGACAGTTTATCCTGTCTTGCAGCACATTATAAGGCAATTCAAAATCACTTAAAATGAATCTCAGAGTTGGTACCAGCTAGAGAGGGATGCACGGGACAGGATGCTATGACGAGAGACTGTTGATGGTCTATACTCCTAAGAAGGAGTCGAGCGAAGGGCTACTACTACTTATTTACATGTTAACTTAAACCTATTTTATATTCGTGTGGTGTTCGTCTATGGGGAATACACTTCGTGTATTTGTGGGGATGAAGTGCTCTGTACCATTCGCCCTTTTGCCCCATAGCCTCACAGGGTCAGCTTTCCCCTTATAGTGGGGACCCCCCAGTGTTGCTGTTGTTGGTTGTTGTGATTGTTCCCAAGGGTCCTAGAGATTAGGACCCCAGGTTCTTGGGAACCAGGGCATGTGGTTGTGTTTGTTCCCAAGGGTCCTAGAGATTAGGACCCCAGGTTCTTGGGAACGTTCCCAAGGGTCCTAGAGATTAGGACCCCAGGTTCTTGGGAACTAGGGCTTCCAGTCCTGAAAGGAAGGAGAGGATTCCAGTCTCTCGTTGCCAACCAACTAACCTGTGATACATGTACCCTGCATGATTCCTATTGATGATTCTGATTGGCAACTCGAGCACTTCATCCCTTACCCCTTTTCTCCCACTGAACTTGTTGTCTTGTTTTGACTTCATGGGTTGGGAACATTAAAGCAAATTTATATGTAATATAAATGCCAATTTACATGTAATATAAATTAAAGTTAATGCGACAACCATGAAAGGAGTTCAGAGAAGTCATAAGATCACTCTATTCAAATATGCAGATCTGTCACGTAATATGCTGCAAGACTATCACTCTTGCGTTACATTCAAAGGTCAAATTCACTTCTAGAGTGTGATGCGCTATTTGGGCTGGCCAATCACATCGCCCCCTTTTCTATTATGTCAATCAAGGCCATGCGGTTTTATCTAGACTTGAGTAGTTTTACTTCAAATTCTCTGAGCTCCCTAGAAGAGTTTTCACAATAATCCCACCCACCCAACCCTCTTTGGTTCTCTTTTAGCTTAGTATTTGTAAAAATGTAGGCAATGTTCTAGTTCTACGCACATATCTGGCTATGTTGAGGGTGTTTATTTTACTATTATTATTATTTACAAACGTAAGCCATAGCTGATGGACTAAAGAAGCAAGCCCGTATTTGTAGACATTGTTATAATTATTATTTCCATTTTGTATGCTAACTTACGTTTAGAGCTGATGGACTTAAGCAGCATGCCTGCTTACAGAATTGTTTTTTTTTTTTATATTGTTACCATTTTGTATGCTAGCTCAGGCTTAGAGCTGTTAGACTTGAGCAATGTGTCTGCTTTTGAGATATTGATATACATGTAACCGTTAACTTAAGTGTCGAGCTGGCATACACTAACTCAACCATTCTGTTATTCGATTACTGTCTCTTCTGAACTTCTTCAATAGCCTTAGACCATCTTAATTAAGCATTGTCTTTCCTTATTGTTAATAAACCACGGGAGGGGATGAAGTGCTCTGTACCATTCGCCCTTTTGCCCCATAGCCTCACAGGGTCAGCTTTCCCCTTATAGAGATGGGGGAGACCTGGGGTCCTAGAGATTAGGACCCCAGGTTCTTGGGAACTAGGGCTTCCAGTCCTGAAAGGAAGGAGAGGATTCCAGTCTCTCGTTGCCAACCAACTAACCTGTGATACATGTACCCTGCATGATTCCTATTGATGATTCTGATTGGCAACTCGAGCACTTCATCCCTTACCCCTTTTCTCCCACTGAACTTGTTGTCTTGTTTTGACTTCATGGGTTGGGAACATTAATAACAAAATCATTATATATTTAAACACACTTTTGCTACGAACGTTTCTCAATTTGGCACGAATTCTGCTCAAATTCCGCCTGCAGAATGCTTGCTGCCAAAAGAAGTACATTATGCCCACGTTATCTAGGCCTAACCTACGCCCTCGCTGGTCCTATGTTTAGTGAACTGGATACGGAAAGAACGGTCATGAGGCCAGAAGTATAATTGGGTACCAAACCTTGTCTAAGTAACCTGACAGAATGCTTGGGAGTAACCTGTGATGGAGTTGCATTTCAATCGGGGGAAGTAGCAATCCTCCTAGCCGCTTCAGAGGTAATTTTCTATAATCATGTATACGGAATCATTTCGTGATAATGTGCACGGCGAGCATACCAGTATCCAAGGGTTCACATCCCAAGGCTTCCCGTACCAGGCTTTTTCATGACCACTGTTCAGTCGTGCTTTCCATGGAGGGTAGTTGGAATAATAAGAACTCGCATTGAATGAGCTGTTGGCAATTCGACCATCAGCTATTCCAAGTGGTGTGTTGCCGTATGACGCGCAATGAACTAAACGATACAACAAAAAATGTTGATAAGATTTCTGATTCGTTTAAAGATGATAACAAGCAAAAAATCATTCCAACATTGTAATTAATGACACCATAACATAAATATAAGACACAAAACGGGCTTCTTTCTTCAAACGTAATTTACCAATGCCAGTATTTCAACTGAATTTGATCAACTGAATTTGCTGTTTGTATAGTTTTCTTTCACCTTTTCAGTGGCGGAACCAAGCCTTTAACTAAGGAAAGTCATTTTTTGTATGTGTACACCCAAAATTTTTTTAGCGGGAGTAAACATTATAAAGGTCGTTAACTGAAAATATGGAAGACTCCCCCCACCCCCTGGGCCCCTCCGCTGGATCCCGCCACTGGTTATGCCTCCGTTTCATAATAATTATTGGTGCT
Organism: Oculina patagonica; assembly: GCF_052425735.1. NCBI lineage: Eukaryota > Metazoa > Cnidaria > Anthozoa > Scleractinia > Oculinidae > Oculina > Oculina patagonica. The sequence continues at coordinate 24,321,692 of NC_135762.1, forward strand.
AAAACTTTATGGATAAATAGTTTTCTAGACACGGTTCGTTTTATCCAACCGAGAATCGCTTCCACTATTTTAAAGGTTTTTAACCGAGCCAAAAAGTCACTCAATATTGCCCAATCGCCTATTGAAGAGCTACGACAAGCCGCATAGTGCATGTTGGCATATAGCCTGCTTATTTCTTCGCGCGACTTTCTCAGCCAATCAGGAGTAAAACCAAAACCAATTTTGACTCGCTCGCGTACGTTTTCCCGCGCTTCGTGCCAGCTTTATGTATTTGCTTCGAGTTTTGATTGGTTCACTGGATTGTCGGTGTTGTTTTGTGATTGGCCAAAGTAATTACTTTGGTTTTGGTTTTACGACACTCAATTGAAAACTGCTCTTATACAAACAAGAAAAACTGTCGATACAAAGCAATGACACAGATCATGTGAAGTTCAAAACGATCCCCATTGGGAATTTTCAGTGATCGGATGTTGAAGGGAATTCTTTCAGCTAGCTCTGTCTGGGATTCGCGGCGAGTGTCTAATCCAGTCTACTCTGAGGAGTGACATTGAGAGGGAAATGGGGCGAGGAATAAAGCAAGACAGTCTACTTGCAGGCTCATATTATGAGACGGAAATACAGTAAGGGAGTTTTCTAATGATATTTAATAGAATGTTAAATACTAGTTAACTTATAGTTTTAGATAGTATTTACCTGATTCCTTGTCGTACAATATCTCAATGTTATTGTCTGTGCACAGAGAGTTGTCCTTGCAAAACGAAGATTCACTATATGGTTCGTTTAATAAAGCTTTGAAGTTTTTCTTGATTTCTGTCTGTGTGTTGAGGTCGCTTGCATCTTCTTTGTAGAAATACTTCAACAAACCCAAAGACTTCAGCTTGGATGAAGCAATTTTTGCTAAAAAAAAAAATAAAAAATAGGGCGATGCATGAATCACAAAATCAAAACTCAAGCTTTTTAGTGCGCTAGCTAAAATATGATTCGGTCAAAAGCCAATTATCATTTAACTATTATAACCATTCATGTTTATAAATAGTAAAGATGGTAAATTTTATTGCCATCTTCAATTGCAAGTAATTTTGCACCTAAAAAAACCGCGCTCAAAAGATTGTTACATAGCCCCTTTAAATACCACTAAAAATATCCATCAGCAAAAAATTACCTTCACATTTCAGGGAGAATTTAACGGACAAATCTGCGGGAGCTATGGTAACGAAACTCCAGGTTCCACTTTCACAGACATAAAACAAGGCTGGAGTCTCACTGAAATCAAAG
>NC_135762.1:24323466-24493254 GCF_052425735.1 Oculina patagonica
CAATCAACCGTCAAGAATATCGGATTTGCAAATTTAAAATTACGTAAGATCATGCGCAGCTCATTCTTTACAAAAGTGCGGCTGTGTCGCACGCCATCTTTGATATGAACCTTTGAAAAAGTTTCTTTGCGAGGGATCTGTTCTTTCTTGAATTTTAATATCATGAAAGGCAAGTTTGGTCCAAACAAGGTTGCGCGAGTATTACAAGTTTTACAACAAACATATTTTCAAGATGGAAGTTTAGACTAGTGCAAAGATTTTCAAAAAATATTGTTGTCGAAATTCTAGGACGACATAGGTGTTACGAGAAAATGCTTGTGAAATACAAGCTTCGTGGCAATGGTTTCCAACTAGACATTATCCATAATTTATCACTAACGGAACGTGACTTGGGAATAAACTTGTTCTGCTTTTGATTTTTTGCACCTCTGTGCGAAGTGTGAAAGAAATTCATAATGATTAAACATTGGAACTAAATACATCTGAAAAAGTCAGTAAAACGTGCAAAGTTTGAAAGAAAATTAGACAGCTATTTCTAGAAAGAGCGGTTACAAAAAGTAGTTCCTTATTTTATCTTATTCTTTCTCTCGACACCCGTGTGTACACAATCGACTTCCGTAGCTAACACAGCTGGAAAATAGAAAATATTTCAAAACAGCAATAAGAAAAAGTTTTATCGTTTAAAAATGGACTTTGCTGAGATGCAAGCTCATTTTTTTCAAGGTCGCCTCACGTTAAAAATATTTTCTTGATGATTTCGGCATTGCTTATCCTAGAATTATGCAGGACGCGTGTCTCATATCAACCTAGTAAATGGCCCAGCTCGCCACGAGTCTCTCGTAGCTCAGTGGTTAGAGCGCCCAACCGGTATCTGGGAGGCTAGGGTTCGATTCCAGTCGGGGGATCTAAAGCTAATCATTACAACCTTGCCTCTCTGTGTCAAATTTTAAAAATTTAAATTGTTAATTTACTCAGAGAAAGAGAAAAAACAACTTCCCGTAATTTTGATGGAAATACGTCAAATACGGGGGAGTGAAACAAGTATTGGGCAGCTGATCTTATTTTTTAAATGATTTTAATTTTATGAGGTTGTGAAATTTTCAGCGCCACGCGCGCAAGTTGCCTTTCTCAATTCAGAAATTTAAATCGGGGACTCAAAATTTTTCTTTGTCCCACACTCATTTCATTAATGTCAGTGAACAATTCTTCGTCATGAATAGACATGTTTTAACTGCTAAGCTAATGGTTATCGCTTTACCGAAACTCTTAGTAAATTTATTTGTTTTGAGAATATCTAATTTGGAATCTCCAACTTCTCACAAATGCTGTTTTCAAAGTGAATTTTTTAAAAGTTCTAACTGCACGGCTATTAGGTGAAGTATATTTACAGACCGTCGTTTTTATACAAGTATTGGAATATTTCAGAGGAGTTAGATAATTAGATGGCGATTATAAAGAAAAAATGACAATTACTAAAGCACATTTAAAGCAAAGACAAAAGAAAGAAGTAGAATTTCTTCAGAAAGCTTGTAACTGTATTTTAATACAGTTACAAGCTTAAAACAAGATGTTCGGCAAAAGGGCTTGTTGGTTTTTTCATTTGCATTTGCATTGAATGTGTTCTAGTGTAATAAAGTATTATGTATAATAATGTTTGTTCATGATGAATTGGTCACTATGACACGTAAACTGAGAAAAGCTTTAATATATGAAAAAATATATGAAATGTTGGATAATTGAATCATTTTCCTCGGGTGTATGTTACAATTTCACCGTTAATTGATTTTAAAAATAATGTTTTACTTTTCTAGGTAATAAAATGGGTGTAGTTATGTTATTGATATACAGTGTAATCAAACATGTGACAAAATTCGAGGTCCTTATTTTATCAGCCTTCTACCTTAGTCTAATGCATTCAAAAATTGTTTTCACAGCTGTTGTTGTCAGTCAACGAAAATTTACAGAAACGGTTAACTAACGAGATAAATGATTTTACATTTAGCTTTATCGATCATATTGAAGTTCATTCTGTCGCACAGCAGCATATTGTTTAAGCTGACAACTAAATGGCGTTAAGAGTTGCAGCGTTTACCGCTTATGGTTTGCTGTTCTCAGTTTTTATTTCAGCGGCTTACAGCTGCCCTGAAGGGTATTACGGTTCGCCCTGCCAAGGTAGGCTAAGAAAACTAAAGCATTTGTGGCTTAAGCGACTCTTAACTACACGAAGGTCTCAATGGGGCGGTGGCTTTTCGGTTAACGATTAATGCTTTGGCTTTTCAGACTAACGGTTAATTTCCTTCCGAAATGGTCAACAGAAGTGTTAAAAATTAATTCCCATTGTTGTAAAACATTTTTTAAGGTCTTTGGACCATTCTAAGCTGAAAAAGTTATCCAGCCTATTTTGTTTTTAATTATTTTACTGCTAATTTCCACGAGGCAGTTAAGTTTCAGATCAAACGATCCTTCGCCGAACTTCTTGGCTGGGTCGTTATACTGTTAAAAGAGTTTAGTATAATGGTTAAAATGTTTCAATGTTTACGCCAAACACGGCTGAATTTTTGGCTATATTACTGCTAACGGTGAATCCCTTTTGCTTTCGATTTTTGTTCTTCAACATTACATTAACTTGAACATAACAAATTTGGTTTCAGATGATTTAAACGAACTGTTTCTCGGCTCGGCGCACGTGCATGCTATAACGTTATAGCTCGTTCGATCAAGTTGTTTAAGATACAATCCAAAGCACACGACTCTTGCGGGAAATTTTTCTTTGAAAATCTCGCGGTCATTTGCAAAACATGGCAATAGAGGTGTATTTCTCGTTAGTATTTCTTTTGTTTGTTCCCACTTCGATGCTTTATGTACTTTTGTCACTTCATTATCAAACACTTGTATTGCAGTAATCACGATAAACTTGAGATAAAATGAAGCTTATGCACTTTCGTATGTACAGGCTGTTATGTGTACAACCAAAAAGAATGATGCACACATTTCGCAGAAAATATATGTCAACGGATTTAAACAGAAAAGTTTGAACTTAGAGTATTGAGCATCGACTTTATTGTTGGCCTGTGGGATTTATTCTGGACACACGCACGAGTTATCTACACTCTTTTTTATATAAGAATATTGTTTTTCCGGTCGTGGATGAATATTCTTATTTTTTTGCTCTTTTCCTGCTGAAAATATTCTTGTAAATTTTCGATTTAGAATATGCTGGGATATCAATTACAAGTGTTTGTTGTGATAACGTATTGCAGAAAGAAGAATTCTGTACGGTTTAGTTGAAAACATAAAATTGTACTGAATTTAAAAATTTTATACACTCAAAATTATTTGCAAATTTTTAGCCTCGGTATTCTTATAAAATATATTCTTACTGTACTGAGGACAAAATTTTGTGTTCGTGTTTTACTATTTTCAAAAACAAGTTTAAGTTTCACGTTTATTTTTAGCCGCTCTAATAAAATTACAAGGAAACGTAATTGTTCGATTTGTTTATGTTTATATATTCCATAGGCATTCTGGCTTGATTTTGTATCATTTTCCGTTATTTTCTGACTTTCTAAGAAAATGTTAAAATCAAAGATGGCAGTTCCAAGATTGGGACTCTAATGACCTCGCGTGACGTCATATGACGTCATAGTCAGCAGAAATTATGTCATGTTGTTGGGCTTTCTACTCTGTGCAATTAACAAGTCGACAACATTTTTCCATGGTCTACCTCTTATAAACCAAAGAAATGACGTCAGAAAATGTTCAAAACTCAAGTGGAACCACAAGCCCTTAGACGAGTGGTTTCAGTGCAAAGTTTTGTACATTTTATGGCGTCATTTGTATGGACTATAAGAGTGTAGACCATGGAAAAATGTGGTCGATTTGTTTTAAATCATAACAAACTCGAACAAGTATTTATCAAAAGCGATGCCTGACCGTGAAGAAACTTTGCCGGGAGGTTGTAAAGATTCCGGTCCGACACGTAAAAACGACAATGATACAAAAGAAGATTAGCAAGAATCAAAGAATAACAATTTTGATTACCTCTTATCCTCTCGTTAAGTGTGTGCCCATCGCTAGAGGCGAGCAAGATGACTTTTCTTTCTGAAGATCTTGTTAGCGCTCGTTTAGCATTGAGCGTCGACAGTTCGCTGTGTCCGCTGCCGGTTCGCTAGCACCGTTCACCTCAGTTAGACAAAAAACTCAAAAGCCTGGTAAATTTTCTGTTGACAAATCACCTGAGTAGAAGCCCAATTCTGATTTCCGAAAACAAATGCGTACTTGATTCAAACAAAACAAGATGAAATTCGCTTTCATTCATGGAAACCAAACTTACACATTTTTAGCCCGCGCGTGTGTGTGGCGTGATCTGACTTCACTCTCATGGTCTATACTCTCATCGACCATGGTTTTTGACCAATCAGCGCCACTATGAAGTTAAAACCCATGAAAAACCACTGAATTTTTTCATGGAAAATTCATGGCTTTTTCATACGTTTTTCCGGAGATTTTAATGGTTCAATTTTCATGGGTTTTTCATTGAAAATAACCATGAATACTACATGAAAATCTCATGAGAAACCCATGAAAATCCCCTTAATATTCAACGTTTCAGGACCCATGAAAAAACTCTAATGAACAAAATACCCATGAAAATGCCATGAAACAAAATGGAACCCACCATGGTTTTTAATGGCTTTTTAATGGTGATGAAAAATCCATGAATCAAAAAGCTCATTTTCATTGTGTTGGAATTAATGGGGTTTTCATGATGGCATTAAATTCATGCCCCATGAAAAATCCATTGTTTTCCCGTGAACGGTAGAATATTAATGAGTCATGAAAAAAGTAATGGCTTTTGATGACATTTTCACTACCCATGAATTTGGCCCCTCACTTGCTTTTCATGAGGCAGACAAAGACATAACCAACATGGAAAATTAGTCTTAAACTGCTTTTCCAAAGTTGAATCAAGTACATGTACAATGTACATGTGATTCTGGTGGTTGTTAAAATGAAAATGGAAATCATAATAATTTATCAAAGCAATGAAAAAAAGAAAACATACAAAAACTTACCAAATTGGTGAGTTCATACAGTGTACTTTTGCTGAAGTGTAAATGTAGAATAGATGTAGAAATAGATGTACAATCTTCATTTCATTATCACATACTGTAGCTTCCATTCACTTGAGCAAGCTCAGGTTTTCCAAACAGCAAACATCTTCGGAAGTAACACACGTTACTTGCAATTGGCTGCTCATTGTCAGATACTCTTGTCATAATGATTTTGTTGCAAAAAGCAAGTTAACTTGTTACAGTCACCTTCTCTTTTAATTAGTTTCTGATGCCTACTGCAAAATTAAATGAAATGCCTGCCAAAGTAAGACGACACGTTTTTTGCCTCTTTGATCCTAAATTTATTAGAATAAATCCACTTAACCAAACAATTTTCATTTTTCATCATTGATACAAAATAAATCATAGCATCAACTAAGTATTGTAATTTTGATTAGTTTTAGAAATTAAAATTACACTGTACATTTGATTAATTTTTGCCTCTAAAAATAACACAGGAAGGATGATTCGGGGACAACAATTAGTGGTTACAACTGCTGGCCTGCAATATTTTTTTGACACTTCAAAAAAAATTATTATTTATTATTATTATTGAAAAATTTGACAAATTTCCTCATGGTACATCTGCAAAAAAGTAAAAACAACAGTACATGTATATTAATATTGACGAGAAACTTAAATCTGTACATTAAATCTATAAACCCCTAGGTAACGAAGTCCTCAGTTTTGTTAACATTTATTCACCAAAGTGGGGGTGAATAGTGGTGGATATTTACCTCGCCCTGCGGTAAATATCCACCATATTGACCGACCCTGAGGTGAATAATAAGTATACATGTATACCACCCAAGTAGAATAACTAGAGGACTAAAACATCACTTTTAGTAAACAAAGCGATGCGCAAAGGCGTGAATATACACTGTTCACATTGTATAGTACCGGTACTTTGCTAATTAACCAATCAGCACACGCAAAAAGCACTATTCACTTGTGTGGTACATGACAGTACATGTATATATACTAACAAAATATATTTTCCACACCAGTTACAGGGATGTAGCTAAGAAAAAACTACGCCATCGTATGAATGTGGTCACTCATTTGGACACATACATGACGATTGTATGTTTTAAGATCTGGCAAAAATGGCGTCGCTCACAAAAGTACCAAATATTCTATTTAAAGAACACAAACAAAATAATAACTGTGCAATAAAATGCACTACAGTTTATAAATGTAAGCTTGATGCAGTGACTGCAGTGCCACTCCCAGTTGAAATAACTGAGGGCCTTCTGTGTAAGAATTTTTAAAATGCAGCCTTCACTTCAGAGCAGATTTCAATCTGAACAGAAATGACAAAAAGCTGACTTCATTCACCCATTCAAGTACAGAGCTGCCATTTTCAAATAGAACTGTTGATCAATTGGACTTTCAATCTTGACTTTGGAATAACTACATTTAGTCTTGTTTGCTTCGCTATTCAATAAAAATTTTCAAAAAATTTTCTGTAATGTGAACGTTGATAAAGTTTTCATGTGACGATAAAATATTATTCATGGTCCACTCAGGCTACAATCCAGACTGGATTAGCTTCTGTTAATGTCTGATTGTTTTGGAACCAGTCTGGTAGGGATCCAAAACTGGACCCGCAAAATACCATGTCCAGTTTACAGGTAATTTGGATCCATTCCAGACTGGTTCCAAAATAGTCTGATGTAAAGGCTTATCCAGTCTGTTATTTTGACCCAAATCTTTTGGAACTGGTCCCTTGTATGGCTTGTATACCCCAGTTAAGTAGGCTACTATCTAAATACGGAAAGCTTACTACTGTATGACAGTCTGGCTTCATGTGCATGTACAGTACATGCATTTATCTCATGCTTTGAAGATTACAGCCAAACCGAAACCTAAGCCCCTAGTTTGCTGTATTTTTTAAACCAGCTCAGTTTAGATTTTTGGAGCAAATTTCTGAATATGAATAAACAATTAAATTGAATCAATCTCTCGAATCCGACATTCAAAATATTAAATCTTTGGAAAAAACCTGATACATGTTGTGTACTAGAGATGAAAAACGTTGTGCAGACATCATGGAATTTGCCAAGCAGCGAACAAAACCCAGGAACGCATGAGTAAACAGCTTTACATTGCGACCATTCTCACATCCAAACACAGGCAGACAAGTCTCTGTGTTTGAGGCGCCGTGACGTAAGCGTCACGTTATGCACTATTTGATCCCATACATTACAATCACTGTAATTTGTAACAATTGACCTCGGCTTGAGTCAACTGATCATGAGAAATGCTCCATAAAATACTGAATTTCACATCTTCTGATCCCAAGACCAATCAAGTGAATTCAAGCAAGCATAATTATAAATCCGGTCAGTACAAAATGCAGACTGCAGACTGCAGATTGCAGACTGCAGACTGGGTACAAAATGCAGCTAATAAAAACTTTAAAAACCTGCACTTTCCAAATGTTCGATGCTCATGACAGTTCGATAAACGGTACATTTACTGGAGACCTTTACTAGAAATAGGTTCCTAACATCATTTGATACACCAATACATGCTAAAACAGAAATGTCAAACGGTATTATCTAGGAATATATCATAGGAATATTTCCAGACTAAAACCTACAGAAAAATAATACTATACGATTAAGAACAGTTTGCAATTGAGGGTTATATAACCAAAGCCAAACTAACTATTTGACAAATCACAGAACGCAGACAATCCGGTGAGTCAACTAAAACTTGAATCTAATACATGTAGCCGGCACAAAGCGCCGGAAAACGTATGCGAGCGAGCCACGATTGGTTTCAGATTTTTTTTCTGACTGGCTTACAAAGAAACAAGAGTTTTTTTAACGAAGCACTAAGCATACTTATGCAAAACTAAAGCAAATGCAACTACTTTCGGCACTCCGGGAAGTGAAAACTGCTCTAGTCAGAAAACCAGTTGTACTGGATTTGTTTTTTAAACTGTTCCTCGTCGACTTTTAATTTGTTCTTTATTTCTTGAAGTTTCTTCGTTATTGCAAGCAAGGGCCTAGGTCGTAGAGAAAATACACTCTGATAAATTGTCACCTCTGAGCAAAATTCTATTATCCTCTGGTAGTCAGCATGAATCCTGTTGGGGGATATTTCTTGGTTCGTAACTAACAAGTACAAGAACAGCGCTTCTATGACGTGCACTTCGTCTTCCAACCAGCTTGTAGCAATGGGCTCTTCTGTCTTGTTTTTCATATATGCTTTGTCAGTTTGCTTGATATCTTTTTGCAGGTCTTGTTTTTGTCTCTTTCTTGGTACTGGATTAGAGATGTCTCTTTCCTGATTTTTTTCCATGGATTTTCTGCCATACGGGTTCGCGCACAAACGACAAGAACATTTATTACTGCATCCTCGAAGAGAACGAAAACACGGACAGCGCGACTTGTAGTATTTGCAAAATTCATTTTTCCCTGTCTTCCCTGCTGCTCCGCGACCACACGAGCATCCTGCTTCATTGTTAGTGGAAATGTTATCCTCGACCTGCAAATGCTTTGAAAAATTGTTTGTTTTGATTTTGATTTTTTTATTTCCTTGTCGTGGCGACCTTTTCAGTGCAAATTCCTGATCAAAATTTAGGGCGTCAGAGGTCAATATTTCTGTCTGCTGGAAACAATACAGTTGTTTAGCATTAAGTTTACTCTTTTTTATATTAGTCTATAATTTCTTCGTTTTATATTTCCTTGATCTTTTATCAGTATGCCTTTTGCAATGCAAACTGTAATCATTTATGGTGCAGCAAATAAAGCATGTTGTTGTGTGTGCAATCTTGTGTGCAGTCAATGTGTTTTAAAACGACTTCCAGTAAATTCCTTGAGTGAATACGAGATGTACCTATGTTGCAACGATGCGGACGTTTTAAAATTAAATATTATTAAACTTTTGCGCCAGTGTAGAAGTGTGAAAAGACAAATAATGGGAAAATAATAATTGAGAAAAGAAATAATATGAACTTTTCAGGATTTATCGTCTGTGGCTGTATTCCTATGGTAGAATTCTAATACAAATCAACAATTCATGAGACACAGACTGGATATTCTTATTTTTCTGTAGGTTTTAGTCTGGAAATATTCCTATGATATATTCCTAGATAATACCGTTTGACATTTCTGTTTTAGCATGTATTGGTGTATCAAATGATGTTAGGAACCTATTTCTAGTAAAGGTCTCCAGTAAATGTACCGTTTATCGAACTGTCATGAGCATCGAACATTTGGAAAGTGCAGGTTTTTAAAGTTTTTATTAGCTGTTTAAAGGTTTTTCCGTTTAGAGAAACAAAGGATTTGATACGGTTCAGTTAATTAGAAAATATTTAGGGTGCGTTCGTTTGGGATCAATCTGGAATAAGAATAATTGGAATAATGCGAGTTAGCGTTCGTTTGGCTGCTCTTCTCATTACGAAATACTTGGATTACATTCTGGCTATTCTGCTCCTATGAGCAGAATAGCCGGAATATATTCCGGAATATTCTTATTCCAGAATATTCCCAAACGAACGCACCCTTAATTGTATTGCATTTACATTTTTTCAGCTCAAAATTATATTTCTTTCATAATCTCAACCTCGGGTTTATTATTAAAATATTTTTAGAACTTGGCAACTTTCAGCCTCAAAATTTTTATTAACTGTATTCTTATAAAAAAAGAGTATAGTTTTTAATCGGGCAATCTTGCTGGCAAGGATTCGTTATTGTTGTATCGTTGTTTGTTAATAAAGTTATGTTGAAGTTCTCCATTATCTTAAATGTCGCCCTTTTTAAGGCCCAAAACAGAAAAATGGCAACGTATTCAAGGGGAGGAGAAGCGTTCCGTGAACCTATGTTCCTACCGATCCTATGTTCCTACTGATCCTGTGTTCCTACTGATCCCGTGTTCCTACTGATCCTGTGTTCCTACTGATCCTATGTTCCTACTGATCCTATGTTCCTACTGATCCTGTGTTCCTACTGATCCTGTGTTCCTATTGATCCTGTGTTCCTACTGATCCTATGTTCCTACTGATCCTATGTTCCTACTGATCCTGTGTTCCTACTGATCCTGTGTTCCTATTGATCCTATGTTCCTATTGATCCTATGTTCCTACCGATCCTGTGTTCCTATTAATACTGCGTTCCTACTGATCCCATGTTCCTACTGATCCTGACAACATACCTTACAGTTGCAGAGGCATGACGTCAGTCGTTCTCGTTCCGTGAACCTATGTTCCTACCGATCCTATGTTCCTACTGATCCTGTGTTCCTACTGATCCCGTGTTCCTACTGATCCTGTGTTCCTACTGATCCTGTGTTCCTATTGATCCTATGTTCCTATTGATCCTATGTTCCTACCGATCCTGTGTTCCTATTAATACTGCGTTCCTACTGATCGTGTGTTCCTACTGATCCCATGTTCCTACTGATCCTGACAACATACCTTACAGTTGCAGAGGCATGACGTCAGTCGTTCTCGTCGTAGAAACCTACCTGATGGTTGTACACGTTTGTGACGTCAGTCAGGTTTGTGACGTCAGTCAGGTCGTCGTACACGAGCCATGAGGTTTGTGACGTCAGTCAGGTCGTCGTACACGAGCCATGAGCCCAGTTTTAAAACCGACAGTAGAATCCCGATTTCTCGAAACCTCCGATTTCTCGAACAATCTTCGTTTCCTTTATGAAGTACTTTATTCTTTTTTACCCCAATTTCTTAAAGCAGTTTTCGTTTTCCTAGGTTCATTGAAGAAAATACAGTATGAACAATGGCAGCCCGTACGTTGGCAAACAACTGATAGCATGAATAGTATCCATGCTAATAGATCATTTTAAGTGCTAAAAATCAATTCAAGCTTACCTTTTACGAAGTCATCAATCCAATATGGCTGGAAAGTGCATTTTTTCGAAGGTGATTCGCCGATTAAGAAACTATTTCAATTTGGATTTCAACCAAGCACGAGTCGCTAAAACTCAACGAAACATGGCGGCGGTGAAATTCAAATTGTCCCGGAACAAATCACGTGGTCTGTGAAAATTAATGATTAAACGCGCACGTGACACTCCCGTGCCTAATTTGGAACGAAGCGTTCTTGATCTCTACTCTGGCTCTAAAACAGTTCTAAACGACTGAAACGAGGGGTAAATTTTCGAATTCTCGTTTGGATTGCAAGCATAAGCTGCCTTTTATAAAAAAATCTTGGATTCCAAGCAGAATGCTCCTCTTGTAAATGTATTTGTTTAATGATTATTTAATTCACAGATGGCATTTTTAAAGTGCCATGAATGCGTAGCCTCCCGAGTGTCAGGTCGGTAACTCGCTAACAGTAGCCTGTTTCACATGCTAGCAACTCGCTAGCCTGCGTATTACGAGGGTAGCACAAAAAAGCATAAACAATACTAACAAACCAGTGGCCCTCTAAAATTATTTACAATAAAATATAAAATACACTAGAATACGAAAAACTATGGATAAACTGTGTTCAAAACCGCCAGCTACACTGTATAAAATATCCTGAACTCAGAAGCCTAATACGAGAGGTTTTAAAGCTTTTATAAGTCGGTCTATTTTTCCTCAGATCCTTGCAAATCAAGAATAAAATAAACTAACACGACACAATACTTGATACAGAATCGAAACCAAGGATTATTTTCGTGACTGTGTACTCTTTATGTCTCCAGGCAGCATTCAACAAAGAGACCAAGTGTTGTTTACTTTTATCACACATACACCAGGAAGCTGAAGTTTGGAGAAGTTCACAGAATACTTATAAGCACTCCCATGCTGTTTATACAAAGGACAAAAACTTTGATGTCGTGCTATTTCTAGCTCTGTCCTCTTCTAAGTTGACTGTAAATAATGCAGGCCAAAGCACTGCAGGTCTAGTGGAACAGCTTAAATTATATTGATTCATTATTGTATAGTGTTTTACATTGTGGACTGAATCAGTACTTTTGCTGCAAGTCATTAAAGATTTCTTTCAAAGCATTTACATGAATACAGTGGCACTTTTCTCTTCAGCATTTTCATGAAACTGAAATTTCATGATGATTTCATGATATTTCATGACTCATTATTATTTTTTTTTTCATGGCTTTTTCTTGATGTGTTTCCATAAGTGGTGTTTCATTGAAAATTCATGACCCATGAAAGCCAGGCCCTATTTAATTCATGGGTCAGGAAAACACTTTAACTTTTTTCCACGAGAATTTAATGACCACAGATGAGGCCATGAAAAAGTATTTTGCAAGATTCACCAGTCATGAAATGATGTTCATGGTCTTTTCAAGGGATTTTCATGGGATTTTAACAAATCCGAGTTTCATAGTGGCGCGCGAGAATTCTCTCCGTTTTGAAATAAAATAATATTGCTGCGCCTTAATACAACTAAAACTCTGGGGAGGGGTTCCATCCACCAAACTCCCACCCCCACTTGTACGATCGTGTGGGTATGAATTTGCTTCTACGTCGGAGGGTTAACTTTTAAGTTATGAGCTCCCTCTAACACATATTATTTGCAATTAACAAAAGAATAATGACAAGGTCAATGGAAGAGTAGAACGTAAGCATTATTTATATTTAGGTAACGCAAACTAACGCTTTGAAAATTAAACCTCGCTTAATTTTTATTCATACTTGTAAAGACGCGAACCAACGCTTTCATTTGAACATCAAGCCTCGCTTAACTTTTTATTCATACTTGTGAAGACGCGAACCAACGCTTTGAACATGAAACTTTGCTTATCTCTTTATTCACTAAGATTTTGATGGCGCGAACTTTAAATGCTCTAAAATTTGGTTCTGCATCATAAAACTGACCTCAGCAGATTCATTGTTGAGTAGTCTGACGTAGAAGAAGATAAAAACTTATGACGCATATTTTTATCGCCAGTCCATAGGATGGAGAGCTACTAGATAGGCGATTGAAATATATCTTTTGTCGATTTAAAGCGACTGCAAATCGAGTATTGCCGATCAACCTTTAATTAGAGCAATCTTCTTCCCTACTAGGCACCCCACGGTAGCCACTTGCACCGTTCGTATAATTTGGCAATCGGAAAATTTCAAACGCTCCCTAGGTAACTTGCAATTGAGCTCTTGCTGCCCTTGATAATAGTTGACCACATAAGGTCAAAATCATCACTAAACTTAATATCACCGAATGAGCCGCTTTTCTTAATATGTTGTTTATAATTTAAAAGCATAATTAGGCTAAAAAAGTGAAAATCGATAGAAGTGAAGGAAAAAAAGAAAAGATAGGCACATTTATATGCTAAGAGAGGAAACTGTAAATGACGATCATCTTGACAACAATTCAAAAGTACTCCAAATGAAGAAAAGTAATGAGTGTTTCTGACGACTTCGACTGTGCATTCAAACAGTTGCTTGTGTCATCATACGGAGAAAAAAAAAAACAATCGTGTAATATCTACTTTAACTTTTGAAAATGCGTGAAACCCTTGTGTTCTGAGTCCTGGACTTGTGCAATAAGGGACTAATTATTCCCAGACGAAATACAGATAAAAACGTCTTTTGAAGTTTGTTTGTTTGTTTGTTTGTTTTTTAACCTACTAGATGCCAAGCGTTGACAATTCTTTTTCAACACTGACTAAAATTTGTTTTAAAATTCATTTTTCGTCCGATTTGGCTGAATTTGACCAATTTGTTATTAGAAAACTCCACTGGAAAGTCAGCACTTCCATCAATATTTGAAATTTAACTTACCTTAATGTTTCAAATTTTTAATTGGCTTGTAAAATGATTATACATGTCATTTTTACCAAAAGAAGAAGAACGGGAAATATCAAAGCCAGGTACATGCATGGGTCTTATTACTAAATAAACTTGACCTCATACCTAATTTAGATCTAATGTTGTACATATAATTTTTTACTTAGTACGCCATTGTGAAACCTTAATGGCTCCTTCCAACGCCGTCATGGGTGACTGCTCTACTGAATATTCATCTGTTTGCCACATGAAATGTAATGAGGGGTACGAACCTGTCGGGAGCATTGAAAGAAGATGTGAGGTGACTGCTGATGATGTCATGGCATGGTCTGGGATACCGTTGTCATGTGTCGGTTAGTGAACACTTAATAGCTGCAGTTTTATAGAGCGTCATTTAATGAGTGTCCCAATACCAAACTTTAAGTGTAATAATACTCCATAATTTTCGAGCTTTTTTAAAAGTTCGCGGACACCGTACCTCACCGATTTCGCTGAAATTTGGCATGCAGTCTTGTTTTAGGGTCCTAATTACCAAATGGATATTAAAAAGTTTCAATTCTTTTTATTTTGGAAAATACCGAGAAGGCCGATTTGAAGCGTCCGTGACGGCCCGCCAACATGGCGGATCGAAGGTGTTCTTGTTACTTCGACACTGAACCTGCCGTCACAGTTTCTCGATCATACTTGGTATAGTTATAAAGAACTATCTTTCTTCTTTCTATATATTAAAATAGATTCGGCAAATGTTGAGTTTGGATGATCAACGGCCAAGAAGTTCGAAGGTATGTTAACGATGTTTTGAACAGTCTCAAATTTACCACAAAATGAAAGGCTAATAACTCAACTGTTATCTCGAATTAGAACAAGCCATTTACCATGAACAAAGCTTGTTCATTGGTGAATTGATTCCATTAATAAAAAAATTGAGGAAATGTAACCGTTAAGAATAAAAAATTATGGAACCTCTAGTAAATTGTCCATTTCAGCGCCATTTCAGCGGATCAGCTCGGGAGAAACATGAAAGGGTTACAGTCGTTTATAATAAGCAGTTTTCAGGTATTCTTTGCTTATCTTAAACAAATACATAATCTTTGCCAAAGATATGGCGATTTTTGAGCGTACGATCGTTTCTCCAAATTTTTATGTCGGCAACTTTATTTTATTTGTTGTCAAGATTATACGCTGTTGTTATTCAATATTCGTTTCACAAGAACTTCTGTTGCTCGCATTTCCCAAATCACTGTTTAAGAAATTGCCCATTCCGTAACAGGGTCATTCTTACTTTTTCTTTAAAAATTACTAGGAAAGCAAGAATGCCATAGAACGGTTTTATACTAGTGAAAATACCTGTCAGACATAACTTCAACTGTTTGTGTTATCTGGCTGTTTTCACAAATATGCAAATTAATGAATTCTTAAAGTGCCTATCTTTAACTATTTCACGCTTAAAGATTCCTCAAAATCTTTTCGCCTACCTTTTGGCCAAACGAAGTTTTGTGTCTCCAGGCAGAATGCTCGTTATCAGCAATAAAAGTCGAAGAGATACAGAAGCTCGAGTAAAATTCTAACTGCTGTGAAATGAACATCGTTTGAGCTTGACGTGTATTTATAGATTGCGCTCGAGCTCCGTTAATTAAGTTTATTCATTTGGCGATCAGATAAAAATCAATGAATGATCAGAGTTATTAAAGTCCATTTCTAAGCACTAGAGACACGGAAGTTTGTTTCAGAAGCATTTATGCATAGAAATACCGGTTTATTTTTGAGCGGTAAATCTGCATTTATAATAGCTGGGAGTTTGGGGTGTTTTTTGGTGTTGTTTTTTTTGAGGGGGCTCGGGGGGGGGGGGGGGGGGGGAGGGGGGTTTGGAAGTGGTGCCTTCGTATCCTCTTTTGTTCTTTTACACGATGGCCTGAATTTGGAACAGTTCGGGGAATGGATTATCAATTACTCTTCGTTATGCCACCCCTTAATGTGGGAGCGCCGCGCCTCAATTCACGATAAAAAATTTATGGCCGCCCGGTCCATTTATGTAGTTCTTCGCCAGGTCTCTCAATAGGCAGGTTACGAGCCTAGTGGCCCATCAGGCCGGAGCTCATACCGGTTTCCGCAACGTGAAGCGACAACGAGTATTTTTTACTCCACCCGGATGGGATGCTATTCCATCGCAGGGTTACCTCCCTTCCCGAAAAGCTAAAGATTGACTGGTAATCATTTTTAAACCTTGGTAAGGAAAGGGACTCTGGGAGTTGAGAGGCTTTCCAAAGAACTTAACGCATTGTCCCCCAAAAGCTCTATCCAGGACTGTTTGGTCCAGAGTCCAGCGCAGTGACCATTATTAGGCCATCACGCTCCCCAACCGTGTAAGAAAGTGCAAAAATCTGCTTGTATAAGCCCTGGGGTTGTACAGTTTGGTACGAAATGTGGGCTTTTAAATGTGGTAGGTCTTATATCCGTGGTTGGGGTGCGGTGGCTTAAAGCGAAATTAAAAAACTTCTTGTTTTCTGAAAAACGTTTTTATAAACTGATTTGAATTACATTAATGAATTAAAGGGACAGTGTCACCAAGATTTAATAAAACTTAAAACTCTCAAGACGGTAACCTGGTAGGAAAAAAGTGGCTTTAAACTTTGACAGTTGACTTGGAA
This sequence comes from Oculina patagonica, assembly GCF_052425735.1. Taxonomy (NCBI): domain Eukaryota; kingdom Metazoa; phylum Cnidaria; class Anthozoa; order Scleractinia; family Oculinidae; genus Oculina; species Oculina patagonica. Next base: position 24,339,942 of record NC_135762.1, read on the forward strand.
GAAATATATGGGCCTTGAATTGGGAGGGCTTATGAGAGAAAAGGATAAAAAGGGGAATTTCACAGAATCTGCTCAACAGCGTACTCTCGAGCAGCTTTCATTTATCTGCCCACTGTCTTTTCCTCTCTCCAGGTTTTAGTAAGGCCGAGACCGCTATGAGTGGATTTACAATTCTTATTAACACTTTTTTGAGATTTTTAAATCCCGGTTCGAGCTTTGGGGGGATATTGCGTTGAGTTCTTCGGAAAGCCTCTGTACTATCATACCGTATTTAGTCGAATAAGCGCCGCCCCCGAATAAGCGCCGCCCTCGAATAAGCGCCGCATTTCGGACAAAAAAGTTAATAAGCGCCGCCCCCGGCGCCGCCGTCCCGATGCGGCGCTTATTCAAGGAAATCTGTTTAACTAGAAACAGAACTACAAAGCAACTCTAAAACAAACTTGGACATTTCTTTCCATCAAAAGCGACGTTCTGCAGTTCAAAGTGCTTGTTTTACCGCTCAGTTTTCTATTGAACATTCTGCAGAACAATCTTCAGCAAGAGACGACTTTTGGCAATCAGGGGACCCTATTTTAATAAATGTAAAGGATTAGAGTCTTTGTGGCGTCAAACTTTTTAATAAGCGCCGCCCTCAAATAAGCGCCGCCCTCGAATAAGCGCCGCACTGGAGGCGTAAAAAATTTAATAAGCGCCGCGGCGCTTATTCGAGTAATTACGGTAGTCCCTTTCTTCACCTAGGTCGGCGATAAGGACATACGTGATGTAAGTCATGACGCATCACGAGAGGTGTCCTTATGGAGAGGTTCGACTTTAATAAAAAAAAGTCTGAGATAACAAAAACAGCCAAGTTCTCACCTGCTTTTTTTTTGGAAAAATCTGGACGAAAAACGTTTGTATCTTTTAACTTGCCCTAAAAAGAATTGATTCGAAATTCATTTCAAATCAATGAGGAAAATGTGTTAGCTTTACTGTTATTATGTTGTTCTTGCCGCGAGTAAGCCACGCCTTCTTCGAACACGATAATTACTGATGACACAAACGTAAAGTCATGTTCAGTTCAAAATCAGCTCGCATTGTGCTTATTAACAGATGAGCTCTTTTGTTCAACATTCAGACCACTGTGTCAGAGATCTAAAGAGGATTCGGAGGCACCACTTCCACCCCCCTTCCCCCCGCCTTCCTACAACAACACCAAAATAAAAACCCAAACTCCCAGCTATTATAAATGCAGATTTACCGCTAGAAGCCGAGTATTTTTTAACCGCGTCAGTCAATAATAAACCGGTATTTCTATGCATAAATGCTTCTGAAAAAAACTTCCGTGTCTCTGGTGCTTAGCAATGGACTTTAATAACTCTGATCATTCATTGATTTTTATCTGATCGCCAAATGAATAAACTTAATTAACGGAGCTCGAGCGCAATCTATAAATACACGTCAAGCTCAAACGATGTTCATTTCACAGCAGTTAGAATTTTACTCGAGCTTCTGTATCTCTTCGACTTTCATTGCTGATAACGAGCATTCTGCCTGGAGACACAAAACTTCGTTTGGCCAAAAGGTAGGCGAAAAGATTTTGAGGAATCTTTAAGCGTGAAATAGTTAAAGATAGGCACTTTAAGAATTCCTCAATTTGCATATTTGTGAAAACAGCCAGATAACACAAACAGTTGAAGTTATGTCTGACAGGTATTTTCACTAGAATAAAACCGTTCTATGGCATTCTTGCTTTCCTAGTAATTTTTAAAGAAAAAGTAAGAATGACCCTGTTACGGAATGGGCAATTTCTTAAACAGTGATTTGGGAAATGCGAGCAACAGAAGTTCTTGTGAAACGAATATTGAATAACAACAGCGTATAATCTTGACAACAAATAAAATAAAGTTGCCGACATAAAAATTTGGAGAAACGATCGTACGCTCAAAAATCGCCATATCTTTGGCAAAGATTATGTATTTGTTTAAGATAAGCAAAGAATACCCGAAAACTGCTTATTATAAACGACTGTAACCCTTTCATGTTTCTCCCGATTATTTGCTGTTAAATGTGCAATCTATAAATACACGTCAAGCTCAAACGATGTTCATTTCACAGCAGTTAGAATTTTACTCGAGCTTCTGTATCTCTTCGACTTTCATTGCTGATAACGAGCATTCTGCCTGGAGACACAAAACTTCGTTTGGCCAAAAGGTAGGCGAAAAGATTTTGAGGAATCTTTAAGCGTGAAATAGTTAAAGATAGGCACTTTAAGAATTCCTTAATTTGCATATTTGTGAAAACAGCCAGATAACACAAACAGTTGAAGTTATGTCTGACAGGTATTTTCACTAGTATAAAACCGTTCTATGACATTCTTGCTTTCCTAGTAATTTTTAAAGAAAAAGTAAGAATGATCCTGTTACGGAATGGGCAATTTCTTAACCCTCGGACGTACAAGCAAACTCATACCCCCACCATCGTACAAGGGGGGGGGGGGGGGGGGGTGGATGGAACCCCTCCCCGGAGTTTTCGTTATATTAAAGCGTAGCGAAATTATTTTGCTCTCAGAAGAAAGCCCGTAGCTTACTCTACAAGATGGCATAATTTTAATTGGCTGTGACGTCACATGACGTCACGTGACGTCATTAGAGCCGCCATCTTGGATCCGCCATCTTGGATTTCAACATTTTCTTAGAAAGTCACAAAATAACAGAAATTGATGCAAAATCAAGTCAGAATGCTTATGGATTCGTAAAATAAACAAATCGTGCAATTCTGTTTAAAAAAAAAAACTGGAAAAAATAAAGAAAAATGTTAAAAATGACGATTTTTGGCAAGACCTGCCTGTATTTATGACGTTGCCATGGCAACGTCAAATATCATGGACACATGGTTGACATGTCAAAATTTCGGCAAAGGATGAATGAACAGCTACTGAAAGTTTCAGTACTGTAGAGTAAATCGTTTTCTCAAAATTTGGAAAAAACCTTATGGGGGGGGTGGCATCCACCCCCCCCCCCCCCTTGTACGTCCGAGGGTTAAACAGTGATTTGGGAAATGCGAGCAACAGAAGTTCTTGTGAAACGAATATTGAATAACAACAGCGTATAATCTCGACAACAAATAAAATAAAGTTGCCGACATAAAAATTTGGAGAAACGATCGTACGCTCAAAAATCGCCATATCTTTGGCAAAGATTATGTATTTGTTTAAGATAAGCAAAGAATACCCGAAAACTGCTTATTATAAACGACTGTAACCCTTTCATGTTTCTCCCGATTATTTGCTGTTAAATGAGCTGATCCGCTGAAATGGCGCTGAAATAGCCAATTTACTAGAGGTTCCATAATTTTTTATTCTTAACGGTTACATTTCCCCAATTTTTTTATTAATGGAATCAATTCACCAATGAACAAGCTTTGTTCATGGTAAATAGCTTGTTCTAAATCGAGATAACAGTGGAGTTATTAGCCTTTCATTTTGTAGTAAATTTGAGACTGTTCAAAACATCGTTAACATACCTTCGAACTTCTTGGCCGTTGATCATCCAAACTCAACATTTGCCGAATCTATTTTGATATATAGAAAGAAGAAAGATAGTTCTTTATAACTATACCAAGTATGATCGAGAAACTGTGACGGCAGGTTCAGTGTCGAAGTAACAAGAACACCTTCGATTCGCCATGTTGGCGAGCCGTCACGGACGCTTCAAATCGGCCTTCTCGATATTTTCCAAAATAAAAAGAATTGAAACTTTTTAATATACATTTGGTAGTAAGGACCCTAAAACAAGACTGCATGCCAAATTTCAGCGAAATCGGTGACGTACGGTGTCCGGCCAAAGTTCGAATCTTATAGACTATGACAATTAAGTAGTCGCAATCCTGTGAACCAATCAAAACTCGAAACAAATACTTGAAGCTGGGGATAACGTGTGTGAGGGAGTCGCGATTGGTTTTGGTTTACTTTTGAACAAGGCGGGTTTGTAAGCCAATCACTAAACACAGTAATCGTTGTGTCACCCACAAATGACCACTGCTCACCATTAGAGTTCTCAGTAGCTCAGTGGTTAGAGCGTCCGACTAGTGTACGGAAGGTCGTGGGTTCGAGTCCCATCTGTGAACTCAGAATTTTTTTCTGAGTTCTTTCTCTCCACACATCAATCCATTATTATTTAATCTTTAAAACCAAAGAAAATGTGAGCGACTTTCGACACTATTGTAAAAGCCGCTCTAAAGCTCGAAGACCTAGCTTATTAAACTAAAAATTTAACCCGTTTCATATCAGGGACCTCCTCCTTCTTCCCCCACTCCCTCCCCTTAAAAATTACTAATCTAGATTTTCTCTTTAATATAATTCCATTTATAGTGTTAGCACAATTACGATGTGCAAAGACTTATTTCAGCTATCGCTTCAAATAATTGTAGTTTGGAAAGTAATGAGGACACCAAATTTAGGGACATTTATGTGTAAAGAGAAGAAAAAAAAACAACGATTCTCTTAACAAGAATTCAAAAGTAGTGAGTAAGGTCGCTTACAAGGTTCATATGCAAAAAAGTTTTCGGGTTAAACGTGTTTTCAAACTAGATTTATCTGTTTAAACCTGAAGATAACAGTGTTACAGTGACATAAAAGAATTTGAAATCATCAGTCCAAATGATCAGCATCAGATTTCCAAATGATCAAATCGGGGTCAAACTCAGGCGGATGTTATTTATTTAAAATAACATGTTGGTCTTTTCATTTCACATTCTAGTCATCACATGCCCGTTTCTGTACGTGCCATATGCAGACCCTCCCACTGGAGATTGTACATGGCCTTCAGGAGCCCCACAGCATGAAATTACGTACAATACTCGTTGTACTTATACGTGCTTGTCTGGATATCAATTGAAGGGTTGCAAGGAGCGTGTCTGTCAACTTGATAAAACCTGGTCTGGAAAAAGCACAAGCTGTGAACGTATGTATACACCTGATTGAAGAAACGTTGACCCGTGAAAAGCCTAAACGATAAACGATGCGACACAAATGTTTACTGGGAAATCGGAAAAAGTAATCGTCTTCTGTGACAGAATGAACATAACCATACGACAGGTTGCATAAATCATGCTTTTATAGAAAAATTGAAAATATTACCTTGATTATAAATAAATGGAATACTACTAAGCTTACCAATGCTGTCTACCCATAATCTCATTCGGTCTTATCGTTCATAGTTTGAGCTTTTTACGGGTCAACGTTTCTTCAATCAGGTATACACACTACTGCAAAAACACCTAACCGTACCAATAAGCCGTATTCATTACAGCTACTCTGTCAGTTTTTATTTTTTTACTAGAAGGCGCTTTTCCATGTTTTTCAAGAAATTATAATTCACCACTTAATCTTCTCCAATTCTGATCGGTTTAAATTGACCACGTGCCACAATAGTGCTTATCCGTGGAGAGACGCTATCAGCCCATAGTGCCTGTCCGAGAAAAAATGTCCGGATGGATAGTACTCGTCTGTGAAATATTTAAATATACATATATTTTTTTGTAAACAAGCGGGCCTACAGATAAAAACAAAACACTTAGTCCACTGCATTTAGTGGGTTTCTCGTCTGGTATTGTTGCAACGGCACCCACAACGAGAACGTCACCAAACAAAACATTTAAAGAGCATACAAATAACTCTGAACTTGTGTTTTGCATCTTGGTACAATTTATAGCCGCGTGGTATGTTAGACTTTGTGTTCATTCATTTTAAATGTCTGCTTTTTCCAGTGTATTTCCAAGTCAATGCATTGTAAAAAGCCAAATTTATTTTCTATTATCATAACAAATTATTGACTACGATGTTTTCTACAAATAGCCAAATACACAGTTATGACACAAGAATAGCCAAGTGTTATCGACCACATCACTGTCCTACTAATTTGGAATTCTCTCCAAATATTGATCACTAACTCGACTAACTTTTCTACTTTAATAGATTGACTCTGAATTGCTCTAGCCGCACTTCCACAACTAATTTTCTAATAAATTGATAACTGCGGTGGGCCTCCCCTATAAGCCTGGTGGTGTCTAGGAGGTCTGCTTGCCTTAACAACTAGTTCTACTGTTATATGACTGTTATATGGCTAATAAATGATGATGATGATGATGATTATCATGAAAGAAGTTCACAAAAGCAACTTAACAAACTCGATGTAACACATGGCCAATACCATCTATACATTTTCAGAAATTTACTGTCCCGCACTATCGCTAGTTCAACCAGGTGTTACGCTATCTCCATCTTCCTGTGCCGCTGGACCAGTGGTGGTGCACTGGGTTTGTATTTTCAGCTGTCCTCACGGGTATACTTTGAATATAAATTATCCCGAAGTGGTTAGCTATGCTTTACAATGCCTGCCCAATGGTACATGGACCGAAAGCATTCCGACATGTCACGGTAGGTTCTTCTCTTATGCCGTTTTGAAAATATATATTTTTTTAATTTAATAAAATAACAGTAGATAGTTAGATACCCTTTATTTTTAAAATGAAAAAGATGTTTTTTAAAGCTTCACCTAGCTAATTTCGTTTTTTAATCATTACTTTAATCGATGGTAAGTTTTTCAAATTTCTTCAGAAAAACTAATTGACAATGCAAAATGGCAACTTCATAAATTTTAGACCACGAGTAGTGCCTCATTTTTCTTAGGGTCTGTCAAGTAGGAAAACACGTAGCGCGAGAAAATCCCTTCGTCGAGGCGTTTTGGCGCATCTCCCCGCCCAAACGGACTTTCCCATACGCTACGTATTTTTTTGTTTTACATGTCGCATCCTAAGAAAATGAAGGCAATGCTCTTGGCCTACTTCGTTTTGATCTAAATTGAGGAACAATCAACGCTTAATAACGTTGAAGGGTTGAATAACAGCAAATTAAAATATTTAGGTGTTTAGTTTAAAAGTAAGGTGGAGACAGCTAATTCGAGAAAGGTTGTTGGAAGAGAAGCACAAAAGTGCACGCAACAAGGCAGAAAGGTGGTCTGGATATTCACTGGAATTTTGCATATTGGCCTAGATGAAATGCACAAGTTTGTATTTTTGTGAGTAAAGTTTATGTTTTTCCTCTCAGGAGGCCTTTTTCTGTAACTTTACTTTTTTCTGGTGCATGTCTTTGAATTTTGAGAATTCTTGTAAAATTCAACGCGGCTAAAAGTGCCATAATTCCACATGCCTAAAGAGCAAGAAAGCGTGCAAACTCGCTTTTGTTATGTCGCCATTATTAGTATTCAGCACGTGCACTACCTTTCTCCCTCTACCCATAATACCTTTCGGTCTTGACGCGTGCACTTTTGCTTTTGTTTTCGACAACCTTTCTCGAGTTAGCTGTATATGACTTGCATGTCTGTGTCGGTCGGCAAGTTGGTGCATCTGATGCACACGTCACTAACAAATGTGCTAACTTCCTCGTAACATTAATCGATGCGGTTTAGATGTTGAGAGTCCAACCCTGACGTGCCCTGGCCCAGCGCTGTATGTAGACACTCATCCAGGAAAGGCAACAGCAACAGTTGTGTGGAGCGTTCAAGTGAACGACAACTCAGTTGATGTGGATTCCAATGCAGTGATCCAGGTTCAATCAAGTCACCAGTCCGGACAAGAATTTCCTATTGGTGGTACCGTTGTTAAAATCACTGCAACTGATGAGGCGGGAAATGTGGCCACATGCAGCTTTCACGTTGAAGTCAGAGGTAAGCCGATTTAGTTTGCAAATGCTGCGAATGCTGCAATCTGATAGTTTTGACGCCATTTTAGTTCAACACTACATTCTCTCTGAGACTGATTGGTTTAGATTGATCACGTGACGCGTAAGTATTCATCTGCGGGGAGACCCTATCAGCCCTTATAGTTCACCACTAAATTTTCTCCAATTCTGATTGGTTTAAACTGATCACGTTACGTGATAGTGTTCATCCGCGGAGGGCACTACCAGCCCTTATAGTCCACCACTAAATTTTCTCCGATTTTGTTTGGTTTAAATTGATCACGTGACGCGATAGTGTTCGTCCGACGGTGGGCACTATTTAACAATTAGACGGCAAGCTCGAGGTTTCTACCGGCTGATAGTTGGCGAGGGGCGAAGCCCCGAGCCAACTATCAAAAGCCTGTAGAAACCGAGAGCGAGCCGTCTAATTGTGTTAGCATAACCCACTGACCGATCTATTAAACTCAGAATATCGCTAGAATTGATTTATTGAAGGTTTTGATTGATAAAATTCAGCGAAGACTACGCGCGCGCTCCAAGAGCCTTCTACGGATCGATAGTAGGCACCTGTGTAGCCAATCAGATTGCGCGATTACCAATAGTAGGTCAGTGTGGTTATGCTAACAGCCCATAGTGCCCGCCGAAGAAAAACGCCCGGATCGATAGTGCCCGCCCGTGACTTTTTTGTAAACAAGCTGCCTGCAGACAAAAAAAACCCAACCAAATTCACTGCATTTAGTAGGTTTCTTGTCTGGTCTTGTTCCGTTTGTTAAATCTCGGCTTACAATTGAGTTTTTTGTCCTGAAAAGTAAAAATAATTCACGACGCTCTTTTTTGTATGTGCGCGCGGAAGAATCTTTAGTGGTGAACAATAAAAACGATAGAGTGTTTTTGTCTCGGAACTATCGGTCTAAAAGTTGCCCCCTGAAAATTTGATGTTCTTCAAACTAGCCTATTTGCCCTCGGAGCTTCGCTTTTCGGGCTAATATTTGTTTTAAGAACATCATATTTCCCCGGGGCAACTATCAGCCGATCGTTCCTCGACAGAAACACTATTGTTGAAATAGTGCCCGTCCGAGGAAAATATCAGGACGGATGGTATATATAGTTAATTTAGTGGGTTTCTTGTCTGATTTTTTTTCGTTTGTTAAACTTTGTCTTTCAAATCTTTCATCCACAAAGGTAAAAAAATAACTCAAGATGCTCGTTTTTGAATGAGAGCGCGGAATAACATTTAGTGGTGAACAATAAAAACGATAGAGAGTATTTGTCTCGGAACTATCGGTCTGATAAGTGCCTTTGGAAATTTGAAGCATATTAGCCCTCGAAGCTTCGCTTATCGGGCTGATATTCGTTTTAAGAACATCAAAGTTCCGCAGGGCAACTATCAGCCGATAGTTCTTCGACACAATTAATTAGTTGGCAGTTGCTGGAGGTCGTAAATAGATTGCGTTTCCAATTTATTTGAAAAAAGAAAAGACAAAGGGCCTCCTTACATGAGAGTTTTCGTCCCGGGATGACTTTCGTCCCGGGATGAATTTATCTCGGTGTCTGGTCATTTTCTTGTTGTTGTTTTCATGATGATACATGATTTCGTCCCGGAATGAGTTCATCCCGGGACGATTTCATCCCGGGATGAAACGCCGGGATGAAATGTCATCCCGGGATGAAACGTGACCAAAAACCTCATGTAAACAGTCCTTCCCGGGATGAAATGTAATGTTATGTAAGCACGGGCGAGATGAATTCAACTCGGGCGGGACGACTTATCCCGGGATGAACACGCTCATGTAAAATGAATTTTTTTTTCATCCCGGGACGAAATTCATCCCGGGACGAAACTCATCTCGGTTCTCATGTAAAGAGGCCCTTTAAGTTAATCGTTTATGTCTTATTGTCATACTTCTTTTCTAATGTTAAAATGTTAAATTTCAGATATTGAGCCGCCATCATGCAGCTCCTGCCCAGCGGATATAGTTCAGGAAGTAACAACTTTAGAAGAAAGAGTAAACTGGGACAGACCGAATTGCTCCGACAACTCGGGTGTTCCTCCCACCTTTACTTCCAACTTTCAGAACGGTCAACTGTTTAGGGTTCCGAGTTCAAACCTCGTTCAGTATACAGTTAGCGATGGTGTCAACGTAAACCAAGACTGCTCATTTAGGATAACTTTGAAAGGCAAGTTGCACATAATTTATCATTTACTTTCTGTCGTGTGACTAAGGCTCCGTTCACTTTAATTCCTTTTTTATTTATGCGTTTTCGTCGATTTTTTTTTCGCCTATCGTCCACACCACAACGATCTAAATCACTCCTCTGTGTTTTCTTCGTCCACACTAAAACGCATTAAAAGCACTGAAGGTTCGAAAAAACCACAAGTAAGATATGCGAATGCGACAAATACACGCGTTTGCGACGTGTCCGAAGAGGTATAACAGGACGATGCCGTTAATATTTTACACTTGAAGGCATTATTTCCTCACGTAGAATGTTTTCCTTCTCTAGGTAACCAACAGATCCATTGTATAGAACGATGTTGAATTCTAGGAGATCGCGAAACCCTATTCAAACCGGGCTTTTTTTTATCTTTTCATACCGGGAGAGTGCGGATTCCCCCCTCCCCCCTTCAGTAACTTCAGGAATATTTAAGTAATCACAATGAAACTTAAAGGATATCGATATATTGTATGTCTGAAAATCTATCTTTTGATACTCGTCACGTGGGATTATGACCTCACATCACTTAAAAATTACATCATGATTACATCTTACATCTTGGATTTCAAATTTTTTCCAAAACGTCAGAAAACCGCCCAAAATAACTGAAAAGTACTCAAAATCAATAAAGCGGTGCAAAAAAAAAAACCTAAAAAAAGGTGAAAAAAAAAAATAATTGCATTAAAGTTAATTTTCATTGACAGGAACACAAAATTACAAATTTGGGGAAACATGTCTGTCAAAATGCCGTTGCCATGATAACGTCAAGTTTTTGACATAACAACCTATCCTACTGAATTATTCCCAGATAAATTGTTTGGTTGAATCTTGAAAACGTTATAAGCGTTAAAAGTCAACGCGGGCACCCCCCCCCCCCCCCCCACCCCACCCGTTCTGGATAGGGTTAAGCTCAAAAGCAAAGAAGCCAATAACATTGCCCGACATGATTACATGATTTTTCTCTCTTTCAGGGAGACTGTTTCGGAGTAACGACATTGTAGTCAACGCGGGCACCCCCCCCCCCCCTCCCCACCCCACCCGTTCTGGATAGGGTTAAGCTCGAAAGCAAAGAAGCCAATAGCATTGCCCAACATGATTTTTCTCTCTTTCAGGGAGACTGTTTCGGAGTAACGACATTAAGATAACGTAAGCGTTTTAAGAAGCCCCCGTTTTCGTTGTCCACACTGAAACTATAGCGCTCCGTTTTTAATGTTTCTACTTTGAACAGCGTTTTCGAAATTACGCGTTTTCGATGAAAATGATGGGTTGTAGTGTGGACGAGTACGATAAGCTGAGAAAACGACATTGACAACTTAACGTATCAATGAAAACGCATAATTGCGGACCGGGCCTGAAGGATTCAATAACACAAATTTATATGTTACCGTACTTAAGTACCTCACAACTGCTCGCGCTTATTTCAGAATTCTTTTGAATGAAGCCGATAAGATTATTGCTAGTCCCTCGGGACGGGTGCTAGTCCGTTACAGGTTACCCCTTCAAATTTTATCAGGTTGAATGATGATGTCGTCAGTGTCTAATATAATAGAACTCCAGGGTGAAAAGCTGCATCGCAAGGCCCACGACGATTTCAACACGAACTATATGTGTAATTATGCGAACCCCTCTTGAGTGGGGCTCGTGCATTTGTATGAGCTTTTTCTTAGTAAAGGTGACGTATTTTACCTCACGTTTCATTTGGAAGCCTTAATTGCAAACTTTTAAGTTAAAACCGGTTTAGATAGTCAAGAACAAAACTCGCAGTCAGAGAAATTCGATTTTTACTTGGTTTACAGTTAACTGATTACTACATACAGTTCTTGTCGGATGTCGTTTTATTGTCCATGTTCTAGAAAACTTTTCTCGACAAACTTAAGCGTGACCTTTGCCTGTCTGAGTATAGTGTATAGAGTGTTTATCATTGCAATTTTACATTAGCATAACAATTTGCTTTTATCCTTTCATTTTTAACAGTAAAATCGTGCCCAAGTTTTTCGCCTCCGCAGAACGGAGCTCTGGCATGCACTAACTGGGATGCAAATTATCCTACGTGTGCAGTTTTGTGTAAGAATGGAACCGACTTTGAGTTTAATCCGCCTTTGTTTTACTACTGCGACCAGGGAGAATGGAAGTTTTACGTAATCCCGGGACAACCTTATGAGCAGAAAACTCCCGGACCTAACTGCTCTGGTAAGACACATATGAGCAGATCAGACGTATAGGCTGTCACTCATCATAAAGCGAAAAATTATATTTCTGACATTAAGTATACGATTTAATTCATATAAGTGAACTGCGGATGAGATGTAAAGTGAAGAAATGATCCTCTCAGTGAATTGCAATGAAAGAAATTGTAAGTAAAAAAAAAAAAAAAACAGAACAAAAATCTGGCTTCATGGGTCACGGCTTCAAATCCCGTTGAAGCCAGAATTTTTTTTTGGTTTCTTTCTTTGCAATTTCTGTAATTGCAATTAATTGCGAGGATCATTTCTTGACTTAAAAATATTACTGTTGTTAAAGATTGAAATAGGGTGAAGTGACACATGTACAAATAATAAAAGGGCCATATGGTGAGGCCTGCCGATGATTTGACGATTCTTGAAAACGCTCACTTTGAAATTAATTTTAAAGTTGAATATGAAAGCGGGTAAAATGGCATAATATGATAAGATGGAAATGACTGATGATTCCTAAATTCATTGTATGGATCAGCAGAATAGGAGGGTCTGAATAGGGTTAAGTGTCTGTAACTTTAAGTGTTTGCTGTTACATTGGCCAATCTTTTAATGTTAACTATTTCCGGAGAATATAGTGTTTAATGTTAAGAGGGTTTTTCATGAAAAAAAATTAGCATTGTACATTCTTATCTGCATTTTAAAATCGGAAAAAATATCACTCATTAACTTAGAGTTAATTTCCGTATTACTCCTCGGAAATCTTCGGTTGTCTTTGGACATCTTCGGTAGTCTTCGAGAATATTCGGTAGTCTTTGGAAATCTTCCGAACTTATCGGAAATCGTCGGAAAATGACCGAAAACTTCTTTAAATACTAAACAAAATAATGTTGGCCTTTTTGGAGCCGTTTTAGATAAAATTCAGCTGTTACAGTGATTTTTTTACTGTCTGTTTAAAATGTCTAAAATTTTATGTTATGTTTTTATTGTTATGTTTTCATGTTACAGAGCCATTAAATTAAGTGTTTAGTGTCATCAACGTACCCCCATTGAGACCCTCGATAGGAAGATTAAAAGCAAAAGCAAAAACCAAGACAAAACAAAAAAAATACAAGAATTAATTTGGTAAAAATAAAACAGAAGCTAAGAAGGTTCTTTTTATTTTTTGTTTTATTACAGGCAGTGCCAATACTTCTTGGATGAAAATGGCTGACCTTGTTTCCTGGCATTACTACTTTGACGGTGATGCACATGATCCCAGTGATCAAGAGGATATTAAGACCAAGTTCCACTCGTTGCTGATATCAAACTATGTTCCTTTCTTTTTTTGCAAAGCTATTCCAGACTGCACGAAAGAAAACATCTTGGTCTCTCTAGGAGTAATAGGTAATTATGTCTCAAATTGTAGTGGTATTCCACTGAGCTTCGTGCCACCAAAGCCAAAGCAATTACAATGCAAAAATCAGCCAACGAAAACAACACAATTAACCAATGGCAACTCGAGCCAACTACATGTCACGTCACGTCACGCCCATGTCACGATTGGTTTTGATTTAATTTTGCATCTGATTGGTTTAGTAGGTAGCACGAGCTTTTTAAACCAATTACACAGCGTTGACAAGCAAAGCCAAAACAATTAGATTATTTTCTACCCTCAAATGAAAACTGCACTGTTATTGAAGCCTAAAATTAGTAAAAAGTCATATATAAAAGTAGTGGGAGTTAAATGATAGTGGAGGATAATCATGGGCCTATAGCTACTTCGTTCCCTTCCATTTTTCAAACGAAAAGATTGAGAAAAACGAACCCTTATCAGGCCCTTATTTGCGACGTATTTCTCTAATTCCTAGCTGGAAATGAAGCCCCACATTTCCTTTCCTCCACCTAAAAATAAAGTTTGACGTTCCCTTACTTTGCATAGAATCCTTATGATTCACCTCGGTCACAGAGTCAGAAAAAACTAGCTGTCTCGGTGTAATTATTTTAACTAAAGGGCATCAAAAAAACATCATTTCCTGTTTTTCAAATAATATGCTCCAACGCGTAATTTCAATGTTATTTACAGTGCAGTTTCTTTGTCTGATAACATGGAGTAATTAATGTGTCCCTTTTTTTGTAGGTTGAAGCCATGCCGGAAACTTGATCATGAGTAAAACAGAAATTGATGGGGGTCTTCTTTTGAAAAATGTTTCAATAAACTTAACACGAGGGTCACACAACATCACGTTTTTCTTTTTGTTTAAAAACCCTGATATATTCCCCTTCATACTTGTTAGTGAATCATTATTAAAGTATTTGGATGGGAAAAAACTAAAATACCAAGTGAAAAAATGAACTGATTATCAAACCTTTCTCCTTTACGAGCAATTATTTGATTGAGTCAAGCAAAGTTGGAAATGAAATTTTTTGACCCCCACTCAAACTTTGCATGCAGTTAGATATTCAGGGGGGATGTACAAAAATGGCCTTCTTTAAGGTTGCAACCTTTTTGTTGTCATGGCAACAGCCATTGTTTGTTGGTGTCTCCAAATCTGATTTTTTGCTTAGAAAATGCTACGAAATGTGCAAAATTTGAAGTGTTGTTTCTTTAGCCCATTAACACACTTCTGCTCAAGACTTGGAACAAATAAAGAACCATCATTCTAGTTAACATTGATGTATAGGACGTTCAATTAAATTAAATTTTTAGCGACTTAATAGTCAATCAAGTAGGTACGTTTTCGGCCATTTGAGTTGATGGGCAAAACTTGCTAGACGTTTCCTTCAATTTTTCCAAAAGTACACCAGTCCCAGACCAGAGACTAGGCAGGCAGTTAACATGGATATCGTAGTTTCTAAAACTGTAAAGATCTCTGCGGGGCGGATTATTTTATTCACAAGAACGGTTAGCGAACGAGCCTCAAAAATGGGTGTTTGTGTATTTCGGCGATACCAACAGTCTGTCTATTCGCCAACAAAATTTCTTTCAACACTAAATACGCTCTCAGACCAAAAGAATATTATCTGTTGTGACACTGCTTGATCAAAAAGAGTCGTATTTGGCCTCTTTTTATAAGCAATATTATCAAAGTAAGCTTACCTCGAAGATTTTCTAGGGCACCACTTGTTGTTGTTGTTGTTATGATGGAGAAGTTTCATTCCTCGAGCATTTATATTCATCACAAATTCAGGTATCAGTAGCTTTGCTGAACTTGCTGTCTATACACCATCACTGATTGTAAACCAGTTAATTTCAGCATATTCACACAAACGATAGCAGGCTCAGCAACTTCTCTAAGATAACTTGGGTCAGCGAGCCACGATAAGCAACCGTCCGGTTTCCGCCATAATTTTCGCTGTTTTTTTCCGATAAGTTGACATCACTCGCTCTTGAAGAAGGCAAATGCTTTTACACCACTGGTTCAGCGAAGAATAGCCAATACTTAAAGTCCTTAAAGTGTTATACTCACCAATTACTCCGAACATGAAGTCAGATTGTCAGAGAGTAAGATCGTGAGATCGTACAGAGTATTATTGGTCAGCGGTTTTGGCTGAAAATGACAACTATATTATAATTTCCAAAACAATGTGTCCTATGACTTTCCCCTATACAAATGTTTACAATGACCGTACTAGATCCTTTTCATTGACAATGTTTAATTCTATGCCTTCTTCAGAGTACTTATATTTTAAGGAAGTTTGGAAATTAACAATTTCACACCTTGCACGAGAAATAATGTGTTTTATATCTCAGTAGAACCATTCTTCTGTGTTAAACTTTTTTGGCCAGAAAGGGAGGGCACATAAGGCGGTAAACAACTGATTCTTTTACTTGCTCAGAAATTTATCTTTGAAAAAAAAAAACGGTTTTCTACATGACTTGAAGTTTTCGTGGTAACCACATTTTGATTGACATTAATCACTTTGACATTTATTTATTCATGGATTTTGATGAGCTTTCGGGAATTCAAATCTTCTGACCGAAGCCGACTTGAAGAATTCTGACGCAAATGTGACCGTCTTGTCACGCCACCGTTAAATAAGAACCGCTTAAAATCAAGCATTTTTGAAAACACTGTCAAGTTTCATTACCATTGTGTTCTTACATTTTGATATAACAAACGCAAACACTTCATACTTTCCATGGTGAGGTAAGCAGAATAAGTCAAGAGCAATTTTAGCTTGCATTACAGTCTTCAAGTGGAAGCTTTGCAGGTGCAGCTGTTAACGAGAGAAATGACACATTTTGCATAAGGCTCCTTTCGTCTTCCTGAAGCTTTCAAGTCATATTCCTTGCAGATCGCTTTCAGCGTTGCTAAGCGTAGCGAAGACAATTGATCGTCTGACATCTCGCATAATCGCAGGTCTTTGTGAACAACTGGATGCATGATGCCAAAATCTTTCTCTAGAGAAGTAATGATTTCTTTTCTAGCCTCTTGTAAGGCACGCTCAACTTCTGCGACTTCATATTCCGACTCAGAAAGCTGTTTTCGTTTTGCCGCAAAGCGGGAAAAGTAAGATGTAATTTGCTGAGGGGTTAAGAATTCCTCCAAAGAAAACAGCCTCTGATTGTTTGCATCTCTAACTTTTCTCATCTCTTTTGCTACGGCTTCCCCAGATACTTTCTGTCCTGAATTCTCCCCTTGTAAAAACTTGCCTTCAAGAAAAGTTTTCTGCTTTTCGCTAAATCTGACTGGCTTTGATTTGGACTTTAATCCCCATCCCTTATCCAGCAAGAAGCAGTGTGGGCTACCAATTACAGAAACACTGGATAGGGGCTTAGTTTGGCCTTCTGCTAAACGCTGCGCGTACCTCAACTTTGCCCTGTCTTGAAGGGTGAGTTTTTCCAACGCCCTTACATGAACCCCGTATTCACAGTGTTTCTCCATTGCTGAGTAACGCACAAAAGACTTTGTGCACCCTTCCTCAGGGCAGGAGAAAATCTTTTGAGTAAAAACCTCAGCCGGGCCTTCACTCGGAGAGGATTCAGAGCTTGTCTGATCCGAGGCATCCGATTCTTCGTCTTCTGTCTCAGAATCCCCTGCCTCTATTGCCTCGGCCACATCACATGTCTGATTAGCTTGAACCACTCTTTGAAAGACTGGCTCGAAGTTGCCAGAGCCGAACGACACATCAAACCAAGGGAAATCATTTTCCTCTGGCACTGCAAATCAAGCCAACAGGGAAAAAATGGTAGACTAAGATCGTCAAAACACGGTTTCGCAGAGAGATAATTAGCGTTAAGGGATTCTACATGTTATATGGGCGATAGCGGTACTGCTGTATAGGCACCGTATTAAAATCTTTGGACTTGACCATTACAGCTCGAAACAAATTGCTACATTTTCAGTTCTTGACTGATCACGTAAAGCAGTTAATCAAAATCCACCCGACCCTGCCTTAATGGTGCAACGTGCATGGTTATACGGTAACTGAATCATAACTGATATACCCTTTTCGGTAACTGAAATTTATCTCGCCAGTATGCTCGAGAAAGAAAAATTGCATTTTTTTCAACAAACTTGAACATAGAGCGTGATTACATTTCTGATAAAACGTGTTTGTAAGTAACTTTGGCTGTCGGGTGCCAGTGTTTTGGGTTGCTGTCCTCTTAAAGAAACTCCCCTAGATTAAGCACTTACCTGCTTCAAACTTACTCCAAGGAAAACATTTTCCTGAGCCAATATCATACGCTCTAAAAGCCAAAAACCCTTGATCGTTAAACGAAAAATTGTTGAGGGAGTTGATACTCTCCAACTTGTACGATTTCGCCTTAACATTGTTCGCCTCAACGACTGCAACCCGCACCCCTGGAATGCCTCCTCGTGACTCGATGGCCATTTTCAACTCACTTGGAGTGGTAACAGAATTGCCTTCGTTAATATAACTTTTAACATGTGCTTTCACTTGAGCGGCCTTTCGATCACACGAGCCCTTACCGCTCTGCGGATCACTGAAATCGATTTGCTTTACTTGGATACCGCTGCGCTTTGAAAGAACTCTTGCAGAGAGAATAGTGCACGAAGAGTGATAGCAGCCGGCATTATCTTGCCGGAAGTATGCCGAAGATATTTCTGGATGCTGCTCTTTCAACGATCGAAGCACATGTTCCATTATTAAAACTACTGTTTCGCTCTCCTGCAGGCCTGATTCCACGATATGAATAAATGTTTGCGCCTGGAGCTGTTCACGGACTTTCCTGTGGCAAACCGTTACATGCCACGAAATGCCCCTTTTTCCAAAGAAATCACTTTGAGCTTCTCTATAACGGGATGGTAAAAACTTCATAGCGAAATCTTGGACAATCAACACAGAAGAGGAATTGAGAGACTCAAGAACATCTAGTCTAGAAATGTCTTGATGGACAGTTCGTAGCTGGTGTCCTTTCCACTCTAAAATGGCTTGTTTGGCCTTTTGAACCAGAAAGAGAATTTCATCTCGGTCGTCCATGCTCAAAAACTCTCTCTTCTCCGCCTCATTTTCAATTTCATCGAGCACCTATAGTCAAAAGACAACACCCCTTTCAACTTTCATAATGTTTACAATGATAAATCCTTGTGTCCGCATCCCTGATACGGTAATGAACTTTACTCTTTTCGGGTTAAACTATTCAGGTGGTTCGATATAGTTTTATTACCGCGCGAGCGCTGCTAGTGCAAGCTTGTTGGAATCTGTGCGCGCGAACTAACGCAAGTCAGGAAAATGATGAATCACGGATTTATGTTAAACTTTTTAAGGAAAAAACCTTACCCATAACAGATATTTAAGAGCAGATAATACTGTTCTTACTTCCAAAGATTATGAGTTTGTACGTTTTCTCTATGGAATTGTTTCCAACGCCCCGTTATTAACAAGTGCGAAGCAAAGTTGGCGAGCCGTGAGCATGCGCAATGCCATACCCTTGAAGAATTTCTTTTTTGCTGACGTCACGAAAACCAAGCGTTTGGAGCGATCTAAAACGCATATTGCGTGCGTTCCAAACGGTGATCTTTTTTAAAAATTAGCACATCCATAAGGTTTTTCTGTTTTTACGCCCATATGAAAAATAATACATACATTAATGCAGCGAGCGTATAAAAGGAAAATGGTGAAAACCACCAAACATTACGTACAAGTATTCTTATGGCTTTGTCAGCTGAAAATCTTTAGTTGTTTGATCATGACAAAAACAGGGGCAATTTACCGTGTAGAAATCTAATAAGCTTGCATAAAAAAGCCAAGTATCTATGCCGCTAGTTGCTATAGCAACGAGGTAAATGTACTGAAATTGTTTTCCTCAGATATATTTAAGCTTCAGATACTTGATTGTAGAAATTGTATCAAGTGTGTTACGAACGATATTTTCAAAAACAGAAGTGAGCTCATGCAAATGTAATTGTAACGACTTGCAGATTACCGATAAGCTTATACCTAGCAACCCTATGTCCATTCACCTGACTTAGACCAAGACATCTATCACAAGTTTCCTTATGCTCGTGACTGCAGGGCTTTTGATAGGTGCTCTTTGTCGTGTCACTTAATGCAAACGCTGTGCAATGATCAGGAATTGTAGACTCGGCGGAAACATGAACCTAGAATCAATGAGAAGAAAAATATTGGAAATCTGTGGAATCTGTAGCTACATGGAATGACGCAGTCAAAAGTGAAAAGACAAACAAATTTTAAGTACTTTGTAGTCTCACTTCAGGTACTGTTTCCCCTCCTTTAGAGATTCCTTAAGACGAACCAGACTATTTCTTTCTAGTCCGACCTCCGAAAGCCTCTCTACCACACTGCTTAAATCATCAAAAGCTTTTGCACCCTCAGCCAGGTAGTTATCAAGGCCTTGCATACATCGTCTGACTGACGCACTGCAACTTTCCGAAAGAATCTTCAGCAAGGTACTTCTTCCAAGGGGATGGCTGAATCCTGACTCTTTGCTGAACTGAAAATATTGGTCAACCAGGCGGGAAGGAATAAGTAGCCGAACAACATTTGGAACTTCGAGAGTTTCCCCGGTGGACAACTTGAGCTTTCTTCTCCCAAAAGGAAGATCTTGGATGACATGCTGACTTGTAATGAAATCAATAAAATGGTCTAGTCTAGCAGGATCCACCCTCTCTCGCACTACCAAGGACTTCTCGGGTACTGGAGCTCCTATTCCGTGCTGCAAACGGTGACGATTGGCAGCGGTAAATCGATATCTCGAAAGTCCTGGAATGAGTTTCTCAAGATCTTTGAATGATAACTTATCTGTTATCACACTCAGTATTTGTGTCCTGGTACTATGATGCGTGGCCTGTTTGTAGCTCTCTATAAGCGCTGCCAAAAGAGACGACTCTGAACTAGCGATGTCATCATAGCGCTTATTGATTTTTGGTGACTCTTTTAGAGCTTTCCAGAGTAATCCGGCATCATTAGGGGCTACGACTTCCAGGACCGTGCTGACAACTTCAGTCATCTTTGAAACATAGTACTGTTTTGTTTTGTCGGAAGCATCTACCCATGAAGCCACCTGCATTGTACGCTTGAGAGGCTCCTGTCCACTCAGGGTCAGAAGTGTGTTGATAGCCTGTACTTTTTCAGTCTGGATATCGTTTTCAAAGTCAGTTTCGTTTGAGCTCTCCTCTGTGCTAGGGGTCTCCATGTGCCAAGAGAGGTCTTCGCCTTTAGGTGTCATTATCTGCGTTGCAGATGCTTTATACAGTCTTTTACGGCAGGACACTTTACTAAGACGGCTTGGCTGGTCAGACTGGCTGTGATCCTATATCAAACAAGCAAGAAAAGAACTCTAAGTTTTTCAATACTTTTATTAACCTGATTGAGGACTTGACCTGATAATAATGTTAAAAACTAGAACCGTTACAAGTATACCTGTACCATTTCCTCGCTTTTCTTGATTTCAATGCTTCTGGCGAGCATTTCCCTGCACTCCCGACATATTGCTAGAATGAAAAGACGCAAAGGGTGTCATAGAAGGAAATCGGTACCTTTAGTGGCAAAGACTATGAATAGCATTGTGTTTGCGCAGATGTTGTCTCGCGGTCAACTTATTCGTTTAAATTTGAGGACTTGCGCGCTAACTGCTTTTATGCGTCTCTACTGCGAACGCTATTCAAATTTCACGCGGTTGCCAAATCATCAGTATCTAGTTACGGCTGGTGGTCTCTTTAATAACTTGGCATTATTTTACTCTGTTGGATACCTGATTCCTCTTCACGTCCCATTCCGATACTGCTTCTTCCATTCCGACACAAACACAGATCCTGAACGTAAGAAGGTTTACTTAATTTTGTCGAAATCGCCCTATAAAACTACGGGACTACGGTCATCGTCAATACGTTTTAACTTCGAAATGCCGGAAGGCAAACCGTCAATTCATGGATTTTGCCTTTCATCATTTTCACTGTAGAAATCGTTTTACAAAAATTGGAACTAGGGACGTTTTTATTTAACTGAGCTTTAAATGACGAAAGGCATTGACTTAAGTTGTTCTTTGTACGTATTTTTACGCTACTTTGTTTTTCTCACCTGAACCCACAGGAACAATTGTCCCAGTTTGTTGCTTAATGATGATAGAGTGGCTTTTCAGCACTGAGCGATCCCCTTTCATTTTGCCACTTTGATGATTTGATATATCTGGGGGTACTTGACAGGTCCTTCTTCTACCTCTCCAGTATATACCAAGCTGATCACGATGGTGTTTACATATTCTATAATTGTTAGCTTCTGAGCGGGAAACATCGAAAAAGCCTAACAGAAAAAAGGTATTGTAAGTCGCAAGAAAACGGTATCTACTTTCCTAAATCAAGGATTTTGTCAAAGATCCTTATTTTGGCCAACGAGGAGCTAGTTTGTTATCATCAACATCATCATCATCACCATCATCATCATCATCATCATCATCATCATCATCATCATCATCATCAATCTGAATCCGAATACCGAATACTTGAAACATTAAAAAAAATAGACATATAGTTTTCCGGGTTAGTCCATGTGCCCTATATTCCAGCAATCCAGATTCCCGTGTTTGCGGAAATCAACAAGTTACGAATTTCAAAGTGAGTGTTGCGAATATGTGCGGACAAAAATATTTCCTTATTCTACGGCGCGAGGCTATAGAAATGAAGAAGCACACTAGCTGTGTAAAGGCTTAGACAATGCTCAGACAGACAAACCTGAACGGTAGAAAAAAGTTTAAGCTTTAGTTATATTGATTGAAATGACGTGGCATAAACACTTGACAGAAATAAAAACGTCGCCTACAATTCCTTATTGGAATACGCTGTCTGAGTGTAGCAGGGGATCCAAAAATATGCAATCTATTTTATGACCTTGCGTGAGGGAGAGAGGGAACGAAATGAAATAAAACTAGACGACTCACCTGCACGGCAAAGTAGCAAGTCAACTTCGTCGGTAATATCTTCGCGAGATTTGCTCAGCCCATAGGTTTGAAGATGTGTCGAAATGTTCCGATTACAGTCACTAAGAACGAGCAAGGCCGTCTTAGTGTCTAAACAAGGGAGAAGAGGAGACGCAAACTGGCAAAACTCCATAACATAATTTTGATTTGCAACTGTTCTTTGTTTCGGTATTGTTTACAGTACGATGTGAACTATTTACACAGTGGGGATTGCTAATCCAATCAGAAGAACGCTCGTAATCACAAAGTCAACATGTTTTCAACAAGGCAAATAGCCTGACAACAACATGTTCTTCAAATGTCGAAAAGATAATCGCTAAGAATACAGAACGGTTTGGAGATTTAATGCTATTAGAAATATCTGACGACTGCAATGCTTTCAAGTTCGATTAAATTGATGTATTGGCGAAAAATGTAAAGAGAGCTCCTTTCGTGTTTAATTGTTTTGTAAACATTCTAGCTATATTTTGACACAGCAAGAAAATGTTCACCAATAAGAGCGCATGGAAGAGCAAACAAACCAAGGATGTTTTCGTGGTTGGACACGAGAAATAATCTCCTCCCAAGGGCAAATATAAAGCGAAGGGCAAAGGAAGTTGCTTTTAGGTTGGTCACAAGCCCCTAAGATTTTTTCCAAAATTTCACAAACTAAGCTCCCCTTAAAGTTTCCCGCCATTCTCATCGTGTTGCCATCCGGAAGCGAATCGTTAAGTCCTTAAAAATATAAAGTGTTATTTGTTGATTTGTTTATTAAGTTTCCTTCTCACTTACCGGAACTTACTTTGCGGCGCATTGATATTCACCACTGACCAGTTCGAACTGCATGCTCATGACACTGTTTACGAAGGACATGTCATGATCAACATGAATGCTTAGCTCAGCAAGCTTTTGGATTTATTTCGGAATAAAACGATTGAATTATGGCGATGCTTGCCTAAAGAAATAATAACTAAGCATTTTCCATCCTTATGGAGTAACTTGTGGCATTTCAAGAGGAAGAACAACGCAAATACGAGTGTGGAGATGTAGTTGTTCATGACTGATCCAGCTCGACCTGAAGTGAAAGGTACTATAACTGAGTGACTTTATCGCTTGACTGTGGCTGTCACTTCGTGTAAAAAATGCTACATTGAATCTTTGGACCATCTTTGGAGACTTAAAATCGCGAAGCGACACTGGAAGCGGGCGTCCTTATTTCTATGTGAATGCGATTGCTACGTGTCAACACAAAACAGATGGATACTCAAAGTAAGTTATGTTATTTTCGATATTTTCAAACAAAAAAACGGCCAGAAAGGATTGTTTTATTCTGAAAACCACTCAGTGGATAGTACTTATTCAAACAGAAGGTCGTTTAATTTTTTTTTTTGCATTTTTTTACCCAGTATATTAAATGTTAATTTTGCCGAAAAAAATACAAATACTCGTTTTTGAGGCTCTTTCGTTAACTGCTCTTGTAAATAAAAAAATCCGCCCCGCAGAGATCTTTACAGTTTTTAAAACTACGACATCCATGTAAACTGCCTGCATAGTCTCTGGTCTGGGACTGGTGTACTTTTGGAAAAATTGAAGGAAACGTCTAGCAAGTTTTACCCATCAACTCAAATGGCCGAAAACGTACGTACTTGATTTACTATTAAGTCGCTGAAAATTTAATTTAATTAAACGTCCTATACATCGATGTTAACTAGAATGATGGTTCTTTATTTGTTTAAAGTCTTGAACAGTAGTGTTTTAATGGGCTTAAGAAACAACACTTCAAATTTTGCACATTTCGTAGCATTTTCTAAGCAAAAAATCAGATTTGGAGACACCAACAAACAATGGCTGTTGCCATGACAACAAAAAGGTTGCAACCTTAAAGAAGGCCATTTTTGTACATCCCCCCTGAATATCTAACTGCATGCAAAGTTTGAGTGGGGGTCAAAAAATTTCATTTCCAACTTTGCTTGACTCAATCAAATAATTGCTCTTACATATTTATTGCGGGCCCAAGAGAGGCCCGCAACCCTAATCTTGACACTGACCAGCGGATTGCGTATAACGCGTGCACGCCACGTTTATAAAAGGCTAGTTGCAAAGCGGAAGTTGAAAATTTTGTTCTTCCACCAAGAACGATCAGAATGCGAAAAATGTGTCAATCACAAAAGTTTGTCGAAACACCGGAAGTTGAAAATCTGTTCTTCAAGAACGATTAGAATGCGAAACATAAGTAGCTATAAGTCAATCTCAACAGTTTGTCACATAAGATCAAGGCTTCTGTCACATGGAAGATTGGAAACCACGTTTCGCCGACGTTGTTTAGGCGTTGGTTTTGAGAAGATTTACTGTGATTGCAAAAATTCCTTACAACACTGACAACACAGCGAGTTCACCGACAGAGGAAAATCACATCTTAATTACACCGCGTGCTCGATTAAATCAAGCATTCCTTGCGTGACGCGTTACTTTTGCCCAGTGATTTATCGACACCGTCTGAAAAATTTTCGACCTGTTGGAATTATTGCCGTAAAAATGAGGTGACCTTAGTTATTTGTTCTAATCTTCCACCATGAACGGTTACAATGCAAAAGGATCCGAAAATGTATCGTTTGAACAGGAAGTTGAGAACTGTTTTTTCCTCCACAAAGAACGATTAGAATGCGAAAACAAAAGTTTCTCGAGGCCCGCACTTTATAACCTGTGGTTACCACTAGTCTATATAGTTTTCTCAGCGGGGGTCTATAGCAAAAAAAAATCTTAACTGTTTGCTAGGTAACACACACCTCCGATTATTTATCAAAATCTTCTTCATTTTTCATCGGAGTCATGTTTATTTTTTCCTATTGAACTTAGCGCTGGAAGTGGTGAAAAGGGGACTCATCTCACAGGGGATGTACTTAAAATATCATCGTGGTAAAAAGGAAACTCGTTTTGATGGTGGTGTTCTTGAAAAATGCCCACAATGGTGATAAGGAAACTCGTTACGATTGGCGCAAACAAAATGATTTCAATTATTATTGACTATACAGCAGCGATATAAGGCTTGCAAATAATTATGCCAAGGAAAACTGATAGCGCAAAATCTTCATTGCTCGATATTTTCACATTCTAAGGGAACAGACCGTAAACGTAATGGCGCTCCTGTGAGTATCTAACCGGAAGAAGTATGGTTTTTGAGGTTCTCAGGCAGCGGGAAGAAATGGATTGGAATTCATGGGCAGGTGCCACAAAAACTGCAAAAAAGCGAGAGGCGTGGAAGTCTATTCTGAATGGCCTTAAACGTCCTTCGGGGCGAGAAGAGGTTAAGTAGTACCCCTATAAGTATACTTGGATCTTCCAAATCAAGGCAGTAGCGAGGGTCGCAATAGCTCATTTAAACTACAATACATACTCGTAAGATTGACCCCAAAGACTGCGTGTAAACCCATATTTACTTCGTATCACATCCTGTGTTTTCCTTTGGAAACCCTCCAGTTTGGCCACCTTTACCTTCCATAGATGGAAATGGCCACCAACGGATTTGTGGTGTTGTACCGTTTAACTGAAACCATCGCAAGTTAATTACTCAACTCTGATAAGATTTATTGACTCCATGCTCGCACCGACTACCAGGGGAGTGGGAGTTCCTTTTTGACCGCGTGCTCGTATGATTGACATATATCACAACACTACAGGATCTTACGAGGTTCGTGCGATTAAAGTGGTTATCGTCCTGCACGGAGAATTATAATACCTGACATAACACCAATTGCAATTTAGCTTAGCTGCAAGTCCACGATAAGCCATACCTACCCCCAGAGAAAATGGTGTTCGTTTTGAGGGGTGGGGACAAGAACTCCTTATCTATAGTTAAACATCAAGGAATTCTATGTTCAATAAACATGTGTTGTGGTAATGATTCGCTTTTATTTACCTTATTATAGGAAATTAACGCTTGTGTTAATTAAGGTATTTGAAATTAACGGGACTTAAATTAACGCGAACTGAAGGAAAAATTACTTCCCAATATAGGAAATTAACGCGAAAGAGGGTGTAACATTTCAAAATGAAGGAAATTAACGCGAAGAACACATAGAAAGAACACTTATTGAGACAACAGGAACAAGTTTATTTCACCACAAGGCGTATAATCCTAAACGTAGGGGTTAAGCGAAAGAATCTGACCGCCTCGAGCCTTTTTCGTAGTTTTAGCAGGCCCGTAGGGAGGGGGGGGGTGCGATGGGTGCGTCCGCACCCCCCCCCCCCCACGAGCCTTGGAAGTCTGCTCATTGTAAAAAAAAAATAATATTAAAATTAATAAATAAAGGGAAATGATATTTCTGTACTTCGACTATTTACATTCAATATGGTCCTTTGGGTTGAAGGTCCACCATTTGTAGATTCGTGTGGTATATTTTGGACCAAACTGTGTGATTCTAGGTTACTTTCAACGATACATTCTACCTAATGTCCTTCATAGTCGAACCGTTCGAAGTGCCATTACTATTCCCAGGTGCTACCAAAAAGTGAGGAGACGGGGTACTTGTTGGGCTCGGAAGCAGCCAAGAAGGTTGGAAATTGCCACAGTGCGAAAAGATCAACAAACCGACTCTGGCTGATATATGTAATTACCATTTGACACTGAAATGAAGAAAGCTATCTTTTTCCTGTCTTCCTTCTATATATGTACTGCCGTCATAGTTAGCTAAATAAATCGTAAATTGCGTTTTTAAGGTTAATCTGTTTCGAAAAATATGATTTGAATTTAAAAATGAACCAGAATTATTGTCGTTGTTACCTTTACTTTTACCTGCCTTTTTAACCTTCTGTCTTCAAAACGCACGAAATGCTGTCTCAGATAACCTATTTTTTTCAAAATTTCCTGGGGGAGGATACCCTCAGACCCCCCTACGTTATCGCGCCTGCGGCGCTAAAGATTTCGCGCAGGAGGCGCTCATACGCACCTCCTCATGCAAAATCCTGGTTACGGGCCTGGTTAGTGAACCGGCAGACCTTCACCCTGATGAAATAATGCCTTTTCCTAGAAGACAAGAACGGCTGGACTGTATATATCGAGAAATTGGCGCCAAAATGATGGAAATTAAGGTCATGGAAATTAACGCTCTACTTAATTAATGGCGCGGAAATTAACGTAAACAAAAATTAACGCGACTTAAATTAACGCGAATTTTTGAAATTTGCGTTAATTTCCTATAATAAGGTAGTCGAAATCCACTTATCCTATAGCTCATGATGCGGTGTTTTGTTTTCCCATGCATAACGCGAACGCAAGAGAAGATCAATTACAAGAAAAAAAAATGTTGATCCTTGTGCTTGTGTTTGTGCTTGTGCTTATGCTTGCGTCTAAGCTGTTTTCACGGTGAAATGAGAGCTGTTATGTTTGAATCTGTGCTTGAAATTATGCTTGCGTCGCTTGTGAATCCAGGCTTTAGGGCGCTTTATTGTCACGGACGGCCATTTACCGGTCCTTTTGGACCGGTAGCGCGAAAGTTCCTAGAAAATTTGCCTTACTTCCATTTTCCTCCAAATCTGGAGAACAGGAAGCTGATATAAGTAGCCAATTACAGAGCGATTTTGGGCAAAAACACTTGAATGTGCCTTACATGACGAATTTTTCACAAGCTTGACCCGTGTTGGTTTTAAAATTCCAACATGGCGGAATCAGTCGAATGGACTTAAACAGCTTTTAGAAGCCGATGAAGATGGTTTTTGAGGAGGAAGTTGATCCAGAAGGTTTTTCAAGTCTCAAACAAAGTTGTTTGGACAGTTAGCTCGAAATTCGAAGCGAAAAATTGAGGAAAATGATCTGTTATTTTGCTTCACACATGTTTGGGTCTGTTTGCGATATGAGCACACGTTCTTAAAATGCGACAAAAAACCGTTCGGATCGCCGTTTTTTTATGTTTAGAAACTCGCCTTTATCATAAAGAATTTGTCTTTTGTCGTGTTTGTGAATGTAAAGCTCAATTTATTTGATTAACACTCGTTTTGTATGGATTATGCAGACGTGAGTAGCCGCACGAAACTTGAGCTCTGACTAGTCGTTGCCATGGTAACTAAAATGCGATCCTTCTGTTTACGTAAGAAAAAAATAATAATTAATTCCCTGTTTGGTCTTTTTCTGTCCGGTTTTCAGGACCAATTTTGTCTTAGAACACGGAAAATGATTACTTGGACCTTAAAATTTTCACAGTGGGGAGTTTTTGCACTATTTCACTATTTCAGTTTTACATAAATTTTGTGACTTTTTTTTACTGATTTTTAGTGATTCAAAATTTTTTTTTGAAACGTTTTAAGTGTTCATGGAGGATATTATATTTTTCTAGAAAGCATATTTTGTGCCCTTTCAAATGAGATATTGGAGACTTTATTGCTTTAAATACTTTTGGTGTTATTAAATAAAACTTGCGACATGGTCAATTTTGTATTATTTTTGTTGTGACAAGAATGAGTTTTAAGAAGGCTCACAAAAGTTTCCAGCACTTTCCCGCTCTCAAACTTTGATGAGTCAGTGGTGCAAACAATTTTGAGTTGCTGCTACAAAAATCGTATCAAACAAATGCCCAATCATTGATAAGCAAATTGTGGTTATTCTTGTGACGTCACTTATAGCCATAGCAACGATATAACCTGGTTAAAACACCCTCGACTTGTTTTTGAGTCATAAGCACTTAAAGCTGAAATTAAAGGTGTTTTTAACAGGTTATAACGTTGCTATGGTTACTAGTGACGTCGCGACAATAACCACAATTTGTTCCTCGCGAAGCGAGGTGTATATTTTTGTCCCTCAAAGGGCTCAGGCGGGATGAAATCTCGTGTGGAGTTTACGGTCATATTTGTGAGCTTGGTGTGTGGCGGAAATGACGTCACACGGCCGCGCGCTGGTGGCCTAATGGTAAGGCGTCGAACTTGAAATCAGATCTTCGGGACTGAGGACGGGGGTTCGAATCCGGCTAGGATTTTTTTTTTCCTTTTTCCTTTTTTGTGGGTTCGAATCCTGAGCCTTTTTATTTTTATCGTTTTTCTTTTCGGATTAAAATAACACTGATTTCCACATAATACTCCCTCAATGCCTATCGCCATCAGGGGCGCGCGGGCGGAGGGTTCGAATCCTCCTGCCGTTCGTTCTTCTTTTTTATTTAATGCCCTCAAATAAATGAGCAAAATGCGACTATCCAATAATTTGTCCATGATTTTGAAAATAGCCTGCGCTTCCCAACGCTTTATACCTCTTTACGAACCAGAAAGGGCCGCCATCTTCAAAGCGGAGTAGACCCTGGGAACGAGGGTGTCGCGGCCATGCCCGTTACTAGGCAACAATAACAAATCACCGGTTTTAACCGGTTATCACCGGTTACTTGGCCTGAGGCTATAATTTATGACTCCGGCCACTCGCGGGCGCACTCTTTATTGTGCTTTCTGTGGAGGAACCCGTGACAAAACAAGCTGTGAGAAAATATGTTGAATCTGGCCGCAATTCCTTCAGAATCCACTGGAAATTCAACACAACAGGATGTACAAGAACAGGTCGGTCGCCAGGGGACCTCAAATCATGTTCGAGGGAGATATTTCAACGAAACTCCAGATCAACGTGAACGGCGACTTCAAGCTAATCGCGAACGAAACAGAAGGCGAAGACAACAACGCACTTCAGAGCAAAGAGAACAGCTATTAGCTCAAAGAAGACAGGCAATACAGGAGCAAACAGAGGAGCAGAGGAACAGTAGACTGGAATACCAAAGGGACTACACTCAAGGTAGGAGAACATTAGAATCAATACAAGATAGGCAATTTAGATTACATTTACATAGCTCACATCAAGCTACATACTTAAGAGGACATATGCACAAATTTCAAACAAAAATGAAAATTCTTGGCAAGAGCCCTGTAATGGATTTCGCTCATTCTCTTACCATGGGTAGGCCTTAATATAAAATAAATCACAGTATACTTTGTTTGGCTAAATATCGATTTGTTTTCGAGAAAATCGATAATTCTAAAATCCAGCAAAATTGACCCTTTGGAGGCTCAAATTTTTGTCCGAGTTTGTTAGCTTCGCGTCGAAAAATAAAGCACTCTGGAAGAAAAATACCTATTTAATATCGAAGAATAACATCAAATTAGTACGTCGAAAGCAATTTCTGCTCTTAAAGTCCTTTTATTTACAAAATATAATTAAGTTTATTCGACACACTTTTGATTTAATTCAAAATAGGTCAAACTTATCGCTTTATTTAAGTATGAGCGAAGCGAAATAAATGGCCGAAAATTTGGTATTAGACAGATAAATGATTGTTCTTTTCGATACTAAAAGGATTTCCTGGAGAAATGATTTAGTGCGATGCTTTCAGATCTCAAAGTTGCTTAAAATTCGTTAATTTAACCGACCGTGACATTGTTGATCTTATCAACATTATGTAAACATTCCACGCAAAGGTTAATTTTCCCCATGTGAACTTCAACTGAGTAAAATAAAAACATAGACTTGCTTACCGTGGTGTTCGCTGATACATTGTAAATCCTGTTTTCCTCATTTACGACAAAACCTAAGCCCTCGGCGAAGCTGTTATCCAATTTTCTTGACGCGCCATTTGTAACTGATTTCCACGTCTTGAAGTGACAGTTCTTTTCCATGCATTCTTGAAAACAGTCCTGAGTCTTAACTGATCAGTGTAAACAGGAATACGAAGTACTTTGCTTTAAATCAACTTAAAGCTTAGCAGCAGTGGTAGATAAATCGAAACGGCCGGCGAATCTTCGTTTCGAAAACCGCCATTTGAGATTTGTCGGCCCTTTGTCCTGCGGTATGCAGATAATTAATTCACACTTGAGTAACTTCCGGCACATGAAATCGACAACCACCGTGACCAGAAAGCACCCTGCTTTTTGGTGATTGGTTGAGGCACTATTTTTATCATTTTAACATAAGCTCTCAATGAAAAACTTTTGGGCTGAGAGAGTTGTTAAATGGTTTTTAAATGGTTGCATGAAAGCGCTTTTAACTTCCGGGTCGAAAGTTCTTCTGTTGCGTTGCTTCGCTTTGTTTCATATTTTTTATCCAGTTCTTACCCTTGTTCAAATTCTTGATTAGGCTAAGGCAAAACAGTTGTAGAGTCAACTCTCCCTTATTGAAGATCTCTATAAGACGGACACCTGGTGTTAGTCCTGTCCTTGCCGTTTTTTCAGTCATTTTTATACTCTAACCAGCTAGGCTGCGTTTACACGGGACCGGACCGGAGCCGTTCCGAACTGGACCGGACCGGATCGGCCTCTGTTTACACGGAAGCGTTTGGCACCGATCCATGTGTTTACACAGGACGGTTCTGGAACCGGTCCGGAACGGTCCATAACTTGACCTGCAAAATAACTTGACCTGCAAAATAGCAGGTCCAGTTTTGGTTCCGTCCCGCACCGGTTCCAGAACGGCCCCGTGTAAACAGAAGGCCTATCCTATCCGTGTAATTAGAAGGCATATCCTATCCGAAAATCGGACCGAAACGTTCCGGACAGTAGCAGTGGTTGATAAATCGATTCGGCCGGCAAATCTTCTTTTCGAAAACTGAGATTTGTCGGCCCTTTGTCATGCGGTGTGCAGATAATGTATTTCACACTTGCGTAACTTCCGGCACATGAAATCGACAACCGCCGTGACCAGATCCCAGATAGCACCCTGCGTTTTGGTATAGTATTGGTTGAGGCACCATATTATTGCTATATTAATATAAGCTCTAAATGAAAAACTTTTGGGCTGAACATGTAATTAAGTTTCACTTTAGGTAGCTACCGTTTGTGAAAGTTGCTAAATAGTTGCATGACAGCGCTTTTAACTCCCGGGTCTAAGGTTCTTCTGTTGCGTTGCTTCGCTTTATAGTTTTTTTTTGTTCTTACCTTTGTCCAAGTTCTTGATTAGGTCAAGGCAAAACAGGTGAAAGCAAAATCTAAGATGTTATCATTGGATCCGTCTTCCGTGAATGTTAAAAAATATGACCATGTATATATTCTGTTGGGGTCCGGCGTAAACAAGGGAAGGTGCCCCCCGCCAGAGCTTGCGGGGAGGGACAAGCGCCTCGCCGTCAGGGAACCCAAATGTTTTAAAAAATATTATAGTCATTATATAAATATTTTGTTTTTAAACCTGTTTTCCGGTGTGTTTTTGAGTTAATTTGGAAGCTATTAGGGGAAAACGGTTTAAGTTTCAAATATTATCCGCAGTCTATTCCTTCACAAATAAGACGGTTATAATTATAATACGACTCAAGTTTCCAAACAACAAGAGATATAAAGTAATAACTTTATAATCACCTTAATTCTCAATTCAATAGGCGAACTTTATTAGGAAGGAGTTGTCGAAGCTGGGGTATTCCCCAAAAACGGCTCTGTGCCGTCCAATGAGGTCGTGGTTTTGGGTTCCCGATCTAGAACGGGATTTTCAATATCAGACGATATCTAGAACGAGATATGGTATTTTGAACACACAAAAGTTCCAAAATATCAGCAGCCAAAACGGGGTGACTTGTTTCTAGAACGCGGTATCTTTTGAATGCAAGTTCTTTCTGGAATACCAGAGGCCCTTCCAATTACGCTGATAAAAAGGGAATGTTATGCTTCTAACAATGCTTGTTTTTTGTCCGATATAATGCTCAACTGTAATTATGCTCATTTTTTTTTTAATAATGCTACTTTGGTATAAATGCTTTGTTGTACTTTGCAGAAATAAATACAAAATATGGCATCACGTCAGAAGTCCATAACAAACTTCTGATTACGTGTACTTTTCTTCACCTAGCTTAATCTAATGAAGTGAAAAGCACCCTTTCCTTAATTTTTACACCAATAATTTTTTATACAGTCATAAATGTTCAGCGTTTTATTATAAATTGTTTACCGTGACTGGTATTACAACTGCATATACATGATATATGGTCCCTTTTTTCCCCACCCCTTCCCCACCTTTCCTTCCCGCTTTTATTTCGCCCAATCCTCCACAGTCAGTTATATATTTTTAACTGACATTCACGGGAGACGGATCCAACGACGCCATCTAAGGCTTTGTGTACAGCCAACTCTCTCTGAAACGGGTACCTTCGGGACCGGCTCCAACTCAGTTCGTCTAAAAAAAAATCTCCGTCTTATAGGGATTTTAACGTCGTTTCAAATTTTCCACTGAAGAAGGGACAAGAATTTGAACAAGGGTAAGAACTGGATAAAAAATATGAAACAAAGCGAAGCAACGCAACAGAAGAACTTTCCACCCGGATTTCATGCAACCATTTAACAACTCTCTCGAACGGTGGCTAACTGAAGTGAAACTTTATTACAAGTTCAGCCCAAAAGTTCTTCATTGAGAGCTTATGTTAAAATGATAAAAATAGTGCCTCGACCAATATTTCGAAAAGGAGGGTGCTATCTGGTGACGGTGGTTGTCGATTTCATGTGCCGGAAGTTACTCAAGTGTGAATTAATTATCTACATACCGCAGGACAAAGGGCCGACAAATCTCAAATGGCGGTTTTCGAAACGAAGATTCGCCGGCCGTATCGATTTATCTACCACTGCTGCTAAGCTTTAAGTTGATTTAAAGCAAAGTACTTCGTATTCCTGTTTACACTGATCAGTTAAGACTCAGGACTGTTTTCAAGAATGCATGGAAAAGAACTGTCACTTCAAGACGTGGAAATCAGTTACAAATGGCGCGTCAAGAAAATTGGATAACAGCTTCGCCGAGGGCTTAGGTTTTGTCGTAAATGAGGAAAACAGGATTTACAATGTATCAGCGAACACCACGGTAAGCAAGTCTATGTTTTTATTTTACTCAGTTGAAGTTCACATGGGGAAAATTAACCTTTGCGTGGAATGTTTACATAATGTTGATAAGATCAACAATGTCACGGTCGGTTAAATTAACGAATTTTAAGCAACTTTGAGATCTGAAAGCATCGCACTAAATCATTTCTCCAGGAAATCCTTTTAGTATCGAAAAGAACAATCATTTATCTGTCTAATACCAAATTTTCGGCCATTTATTTCGCTTCGCTCATACTTAAATAAAGCGATAAGTTTGACCTATTTTGAATTAAATCAAAAGTGTGTCGAATAAACTTAATTATATTTTGTAAATAAAAGGACTTTAAGAGCAGAAATTGCTTTCGACGTACTAATTTGATGTTATTCTTCGATATTAAATAGGTATTTTTCTTCCAGAGTGCTTTATTTTTCGACGCGAAGCTAACAAACTCGGACAAAATTTTGAGCTCCGAAAGCGTCAATTTTGCTGGATTTTAGAATTATCGATTTTCTCGAAAACAAAT
Source organism: Oculina patagonica (assembly GCF_052425735.1). Lineage (NCBI taxonomy): Eukaryota > Metazoa > Cnidaria > Anthozoa > Scleractinia > Oculinidae > Oculina > Oculina patagonica. The sequence continues at coordinate 24,374,724 of NC_135762.1, forward strand.
CGATATTTAGCCAAACAAAGTATACTGTGATTTATTTTATATTAAGGCCTACCCATGGTAAGAGTATGAGCGAAATCCATTTAAGGACTCTTACCGACATATGTTTGACCGTAGGAAACCTGTGCTCTTAAATAACGAGAACCCTGAACAACGAGAGCGTAGATTACAGCAAATTCGACAAAATACAGCAGACAGAATACAAACAGAAACTGAAGACACAAGAATACAGAGATTACAATTACTGAGACAAAATTATACAGACAGACTTTCAGTAGAATCAACTGAACAGCGACAGCATAGATTACAATTAAGAAGGGAAAGTGATGCAGCGCGCTTACAATTAGAATCGGAGGAGGAGAGAAATATTCGATTACAGTCTGCTCGAGAAAATAGTGCCACGCGTAGACAACAACAACAATTACAGCAACAGCAACAGGAACTGAACAGAGATGATTATCTTTCCAATGGTTGGAGAAATCCCCATCAGCCTTTACATCAGCAACAATGGGTTCAGAACGAAATGTCAAATTTTCATACAACGATGAACAGTTTTCAACACCAGCAGTGCATCACATGTAAGGAGACTTGGCCAAAAAAACAAACCTTACCAGTTCCTAATTTCCAATGCCTCAGATGCAAGCGTGATAAAGGAAATCCCAAATTATTCTCCCAAGAAAATGACATGGATCCAGGTGCTGTTCCACTTGAATTGCAAGGCTTGACAGAAATTGAAGAAATGCTTATTGCAAGAGCTTGCCCAATTATGTGTGTTTATCGTAAACATGGCGGCCAAAGAGGTTACAAGGGACATGTTTTGAATCTTCCACAAGACATTCAGGGATTCTTGACTAAGCTACCAGCTAATGTTACTGAAATTCCCTACCTTATAATTCGAAGACACGGCGCAGAAAATACACACAGAGATTGCAGAGTAAGAAGACAAAAGGTACTTCAAGCAATCACTTGGCTTAAGGAAAACAATCCTTTTTATGCTGACATTGAAATTGATTATGAAGCTCTGCAGCGCCTACCGATAGATGGTATACCCTCAGATCTCCCAACCACAGATGATCCACAACAAGATGTACAGCAGCACAATGAAACTGGCACTGTAGAGGAACCTCCTCAGAACATATCCATCGAAAATCCACATGACAGCCATTCATTCATTCCACTACCTCAAGCACAGCAATCAGAGCAGCATGCTATAAGAGCATTGATTAACGGTGAAGATCCGCTAGACTGGCCATCAAATGATGGAGAACCAATCAATGAGTTCCAGACAGAGGGCTTGGCTACAATGGCTTTTCCCACACTCTTTCCTCATGGAAAAGGAGATCCTACCAAGAAGACTCGTCACAGAGAAGTTTCATTAACAGAAGGCTTTAAGCATCTCATTAAATATGCTGATCTTTCACCAGCGCAAGCATTTACCTGGCGATTTGCATCACACCCGCGATTTCCATATTGGGCACTTAACATGAAACAACGACATCAATTGTTATCACAGGCGCGCATTTACCTCGCTCAGAACCCTCAAGATGCCAATTTAACAACTGAGGAACTTCGAGAAATGGTAAACCAGATGTCAGCACAACAACTCATGAATCGCCTTCAACGATATGTTGCTAAGATACAGGGAACTAGACAGTACTGGCACCAACGTTACCAAGAACTTAAGGCACTAATTACTCAGAAAGGCGCGCCGACATTTTTTTTTTACTTTCAGTGCAGCAGATAACTACTGGCCAGATCTACATCGTCTTCTTCAAGAGCCTGAGAACCCAACACCTTCTATTCGAATTAAAGCTGTCATAAATCATCCTCACCTTACAGATTCCTACTTTGTTACAAGACTGGAAGAATTTTGCACGCACTGGCTGGATAATGTCCTGCGTACAGAATGGAAATGGCTTCGCTATGAGTGGCAAGCACGAGGCAGTATTCATGCACATGGTTGTGCAAAGCTTACCAATGATCCTGGACTTTGCAATCTTGTAAAGGTAGCTGCTTCTGGATGGAAACTGCAGCAAATTCTGCGCCTCCATGAAGGTTACCCATCTTATCAACATCTGGCAGATGACTACAGGCCACAAATAGATGAAGGAAATCAAGCCCAAGCAACAGTTATTAAATATGTAGACTGGCTAGTGACGACTATCAACGAGTCTCTGCCACAAGAAAACTGGACTGTACCTTCCCCACACCCATCAGCACTGCCATTTCAACAAACAGAAAATCAAGACAGCGACTACCATGCTCTGGTAAATTCAGTGGAACGTCACACTAAGTGCAGCACAGCCTACTGTATTAAAGTTAAACCTGGCCAACCACCTGCATGCCGTTTCAATTACCCAAAGGAATGTCAGGATAACACTTTGATTGATTTCCAGCTCATAGTTAAAGGTGACGATGAGGAACGGGAAATGACAGCAGATGAAATATCAAAAGCACGTGTCAAAGCAACAATTACTACTAAGCGCAATGATGATCGAATTAATTCCCACAACCATGTTATGCTGCAACACTGGAGAGCAAATGTTGATCTTCAAGCAATCGTTGATACCGATCAATGCATCCGTTACATGGCAAAGTATGCAACGAAAGGAGAACCAAGATCCCAGTCAGCATCAGACATACTTAAAGTGTGTGTGAACAGGCTTCGGGACAATGACATGGCTTCATCTGCATTACGTCGAGCAATGATTCAAGTTGTTGGCGATCGTGACATAGGATCACAAGAAACTGCTCACTTGCTTCTTGGAAAACCATTGTATTCCTCAACATTCTCATTCCTCTGTGTCTCACTGGATGGAAGCCGAAGAGTTCGTACTGGACAGGATGAGAATGATAACCAAGGTGATGAAGCACTAGATCCTGCACTCGTTGACACTTATGCTTCTAGGGCACAATGGCAAGGAAATAACCCTGAAATTCAAAATCACAATATTGTGCAATTTGCATCCACTTACCAGGTAACAAAGGGAGAGCTACGACGCCGTAAACAGGAAGTAGTCATCAGGACATTTCCAAATTTCTCTTCAAATCCTTCTGGGAAGAACTATGGAAAATACTGCAAGTATCAGCTTATCAAATACAAGCCATGATCTGGACAAGTTAGCTCAGCTTGGAATGAACTTGAAGACAATGATGACATCCACATACAATGCTACCATGACTTCCTCTCATCTCCAACTGCTTCAAATTATGTACCTATGTTGGCACAAGAGCTAGAACAAGCTCACAATTACAGTGAACAAGGCAACGAAGAAGAAGATGATGATGAAGACAATGAACTACCAATCATACAAGAAGAACCAGAAGAATGGATGCTGCTGTGTCGGCTAAATCAACACTACGAAAACGATATCGCCCAAACAAATCCATCTCAAAACCAATCACAGTTTGACTGGACAGCAACAGCAAGAATGATGCCTTCTCATTTGGTTCGGGAATCAGCAAACTGGATATCGAAACAAAGAAATGAAGCAAGAGAAGATCCCACAGTGACTATCAATCAGCGCCAGCAGGAACCAGTTAATGTCAATACACTCACCACCCATCAGCGTCTGGCTTATAATATAGTTGAAAATCACCAACAGAGCCTAACAACTGACACTCCTCTTGAACCACTTCATATGATTGTTTTAGGTTCGGCAGGAACAGGGAAATCATATCTTATTAATACATTTTCAAACCTTCTAGGCAATAACTGCATATTAACAGGTACAACTGGCATGGCTGGATACAATATTCAGGGATGTACTGCGCACTCTGCAGTACAGCTGCCGGTTCGTAACTACAACAACAATGATTTACAAGGAGCTGCTCTACAACGCCTTCAACTTCGCCTATCTGGGAAACATTACCTCATTCTTGATGAAATGTCCATGCTTGGACAGAGGACACTAGCTTGGCTTAATAAGCGGTTAAGGCAAACAACTGGAAAACTGCATGTACCACTCGGAGGAATTTCAGTTATTCTTCTTGGAGATTTTGGACAGTTGCCACCTGTTGGAGATAGGGCAATTTATTCTTCTCCCTCTGGGTCAGTTCTAGGAGACCATGGCCATTCCATTTATACCCTTTTTGTCACTGTAGTAATACTCATGGAAAATGTTCGACAAGCTGGAAACAACCCAGAAGCAGAAATGTTCAGAGAACTTCTTCTCAACATACGAGATGGAAAAATTACTCAAGATGACTGGCAAAAACGTCAAGAACGAACACCACTAAATGTCAGAATGGAAGACTTTACAGATGCGGTGCGGTTATTTTTTGACAAACAAAGTGTCGCAAAGTATAATTTTGAGAAATTACACAGTCTTGGAACACCTATTGTTCGAATATCAGCTGTCCATTCAGGAAGAAATGCAAGGGCTGCAAAGTCAGATGATGCTGGAGGACTAGATTCAGAAATTTTTCTATCAAGAGGAGCAGCCGTCATGCTCACATCAAACCTTTGGCAGGAAGTTGGGTTATGCAATGGTGCCACTGGTGTTGTTCAAGATCTCCTATTTCATCCAGACCGCCCACCCCCGTGTCTACCTATTACAGCACTTGTACAATTTCCACAGTACACAGGACAAGCCTTTCTGGAAGACAACCCACAGACTGTACCTATTCCACCACACTTATTTGAATGGGAAAGTGAAGGACAGCGGTTATCGCGACAACAATTGCCACTTAGACTACGTTATGCAATGACAATTCACAAGTCTCAAAGTCAAACATTATCTCAAGCAGTCATCGACTTAGGAAAAGCAGAAAGAGCTGCTGGATGTTCTTTTGTGGCTGCATCTAGAGTGCGCTCCTTACAAAATGTAGTGTTCCAGCCAATGTCTTTTCAAAGACTTCAGTCAATAGGCAAGAGTAAACAATTACAGCAACGACTCCACGAAGAAGAAAGGTTGAGACACCTTGCTCAAATTACAGCGGAACAATATCAACATCTCAATGTATAATTCATATTTAATTCTTCATTTGCAAAATCACCTTGCACAAAGAAGACAGATTGTCATCTCCGACTCCTACAAGTCATGCATTATTATGTTTATCTAAGAGATTTCGTTCACTGACTTATTACAGGTGGGTATTTCGGTTCATTTCCTTTAAGGTAAACCAAAACATCTTTTGTCAGGTGAGTGACTTCAAAATTGATATTAGTGTACAATGAATAATATTACTATAGGAAGATTACAAAAATACAGTGGAAACCTGATTTCTCCAACCGTAGATTTCTGAAAAAAAAACCCCTGATAACTCATTACAAAAAGTTGCTTCCCTTGGATTTGTTAGACAGTAATTTTAACCCCAATAAAATTGGAGCTACCACTTTCTCGAACCAATTTTCGTTTCTCTTGGAGGTTCAAGAAATCGGGATTCCACTGCATATCTCAATATCAGATTACTCACTGTAGCTAATTGCCTAAACATCAATCAGGTAAGTGACTTTCATATAACTACAACTATTGTTTATAAAGTACTGTCAACTTCTCTAAATTAGCGCTTCCCCATCCCCTCAACAAAATTTAACTCCTTGAAAGACAAAAACCTGCCAGTTGTGCAAAATAAGTGAATTGGCCATTACTATTGCATGTACACTAACATATATACATTTAAACTATTAGAGTATTTCAAACCAAAATCAGTGACTTTCGTATCACTCGGTTATAATAACAGTGGCAGATCTAGGGAACAGACCCTGGGGGCCTGCCCCTCCCCTTCCCCCTTATGTGTGAAACTTTTTTTTTTTTTGGACTTTTATTTTATTTGCAACACACATTTACTTACAAGACATAAATTAATGTGTGAAACTACTGAAGGACCAAATCAATTGTTTGGACCATCACCTAACTTAAAGGTACAGAGGAACCAAAAAATTTTTGGGCCCCCACCTTGTAACAATTCTGGATCCGCCACTGTAAGAAACAGATTCAGGACGACCCGTGATCAAAATATCACCTCTCCTAACAATACCAGAAGGAAGGTCTTGACATCAACTAAAATAATTTGTATTCAATATTTCTAAAAATGAGGACAGTTTGCCACTTTAAATTACATAGCATCACTTCGCCAATGACATAACAGAAAAATTAAGTAAAACCTAAATAGGCCATTTCCGATATATTAAAATTCTAACTTGGCTCCGAGGCTTGGGGGAATAAAACAAAAGATATCACGTCAAGCTTCAGGGATGAATAAATCATTTCTTTTGTTTTATTCCCCCAAGCCTCGAAGTCAGGTTAGAATATTAATATATCGGAATTCGCCTATTGTAACTATAGCTTATAGGAAAACACAACTAACAAAATGAATATATATGTACTGTATTTTCAAACCATTTATTTCCAATATAAACGGCCACTAGCTGGCTTGATTTCAACACAGTCTGTTCATTATACCTAGGGGAAGGGGGACTCAATGCTGAACCTCGTACCCAGGGTCTCATCCTCCCGCCCCTAGGGAGAGAGAAAAGAGGAGGGCTCTAGGGGGCAAGAAGATGAAAGACCCTGGGAACAAGGTTGTCAAAAACAAAACTTATTTTAAGTGTATAAATCTCAACTGAAATTTCCAGGGGTGTGGTTCAAACTGAACAACCTTCCGTAGGCAGTATGGATATTTTCTGGAACCACACAAATTATGTCGATTCCAGTTACGGATTCAGAGGTGCACAAAGATAGGGGCAAAAGAGACTGTTAAGTTACAAATGGGCCTCCCTTGTTCCAATGGGGAGGGATAACATAAAACTTACAGTTCCTCAAGAATAAGGAAGGGGGTACTTTTTGGCAAACAAGGGGGAAACCTGCCAAAGAGAAATATTGGTACTTTTCTCCAGCGATTTTAACTCATTGTATCAACCACCCCATCACTCCCCAATCCACTACCTATCCAATGCTACCCCTCCAAAAAATATTTTGAAATTTCTAACAAATATATCTTCCTGCCTACTGTGGAAAATTGAATATGTACAATTCAATTAATGTTCAACTTCAAATAATCCACTCCTTATTTATAACATCCCCCCCCCCCCCTCCCCAACCCAGAGCTTCGCGAGGCCCTGCGAGTCACGTATTACTAGTTTATCAATGATTGGGCATTTGATTGATACCATTGTTGTAACAGGAACTAATAATACAAATGGTAGGAACAGAATTCTAGGAATAATTCGGATTGCCTGCTTTAAAGAACTCCCAAGTAGTCCAGTGCGGTCCGAGCACTGGTAAACATTGCGTGAGAAATATGGTAGCCGACGAAGAGGCTACCAAAGCAGCCGAGCATTGCAGCCATTATCGCAGCAATTTTTCTAGTTAATAAATGGGAGGAAGAAATTATGGAGACTGTAATGGATTTACCGAATGTTCTGGCAGTGCTATTTACTAAGAACAGGAGACACATCCCTCAAATCACAGGCTATGCCGTCCGCCATCTTGTTTTTCCCCTGGGAGCAGAATGGATGGAATGGCGTTCTGTCCATTCCGGAATAGGAATGGGGTATGGAAAAACGCGCGCATTTCACATTCTGGTAATTCTCATTCCAGAATTGTGAGCAAATAAAACGTGCCCTAATTAAACCGAACACAACAAGATAAACAAACGTGACTAACATCGCCAGGTTAAGTTTAATCTGTTAAACAGTCGACTGTTCTTGGCCACAAAAAAGCTCAAATGAAAAGGAGCATCTTTTCAATTAGCTGAACCGTGTACAAGTATAAAGCTCAAACTTCAAAGCTATTCCATGATTCCACGTTTGAGGATAGATTCGAAAGAATCTCGCTTTGATATTTTTAAACTCCCTCTTAACAACACGATAAGCGTCCGAGTTCCCTTGAAAGACCTGTAAAGAAACAGACAAAATGCACGTGAAAAAAGCATGCACAAGAACAGTAAAGATCAGTAAAAGATGTCGAAGCATTATTCCACAATCTCTTCTCGTCTTTTTGGAGACGCGACTGAGTAGGCAACCGTTTCTTCTTAGGAGCTATGAGACTTACTAAATTTGAGAGAAAGGACTCCATGACGTCCTTATTAATATCGTACTACGTTCCCAGGTGAAACTACTCCCAAGTTATAACCACTTCCCTTACCATTTAAGTTAAATCTCTCCTCTCCAACAAATTATAGCTACTTGAAACACTGAAGGCTATATATGCACTTCTATGTTGATTTTTTTTGGAAGAAGAACAACTTTTTTTATTATTATTTCAATTATTGTATCTTGATTTTACAAAGTGCAGTTTGATTTACTTGGAGATTCTGAAGCCCTTCTCACATACGGAAACGAAAGCAATTCGATAAAGGGTATATATTATTTTTTTAATCAAGTTTGAAATGGAATATGAAAATCATATATATTGGCTTGAAATTTGGTGACGGTTCGCACACCCCTAGCAAAATAGACCATCAGTTCGAGGCCAGGTTTGTTTTTAATACATAAGGCAAGTGAACATTGCTGTCCTTTTGACTGATGAATGAATTCATTACTCACTTGTGAAAAACAAATGATTGAATTTTTAATGAATTGACCTAGCCGCCCATCCACAGCTAAATTATTTACATATTGCTAATCGAGGTGGCCTCTCCTATAAGCCTAGTGGTTTCGTAGAGGTCTCCTCGCCTTAACAAAAGTATTGCTGCAACATTTCAATCTTAAAGTGGCTAATAAATGATAATGATGATGATGATGATGATGATGATGATGATGATGATGATGATGATGATGAGAGAATAAGTGGAAGGTTGGTTACATATATATCCTACATAAAGAGATTTTCTCTTTATTATTATTAGAATCCATATGGTACGTAAATTTAAACAAATGTTAAAATGTTGTCCCAGTAATTAAGGGGATGACGATCGTCTCTAATACAGTCGAAGCTCTCGTAAGCGGACACCCTCGGGACGCGAAAAAAGTGTCCGTAACTGGAGCTGGCCGCTTACGAGAATGGTTCTCGTAAGCGGCCACTGGAGGTATAGGGGATAGATGGCCGCTTACGGGAGCATATGCATCCCAGGATGCATGTAAGGGGTGTTTTGAAATGTAACCGGACGTGGATGACGGCAAAACAAACACTGAAATATGGTACTGTTATTACTGTAAAATCATTGTGACGAACGGCGATGTGAAGTTGATTGATAAAAATAAGATACAGAGGTTGTTAATAGGATTTTCTTTGGGGTGTCCCCTTACGGGAGCTTAAAAACAAAGAAAAAGTCTAAGTCGTAATCTCTGAAAGTGTCCGTGGCCGCTTACGGGAATGTCCGCTTACGAGAATGTAAAAATACAGAGTTTGTATGGGAGTTAAAACGGGGTTTCAAACAAGCCGGCCGTAAGTAGAGCTGTCCGCTTACGAGAGTGTCCGTTAAGGGAGCTTCGACTGTAGTGTGTTTCATTTTTTACACCATAATAACGTTCTCCATCAGAGTTGAACTGGAACGATTTCTCATTGCGTCAGCAAGTCATTGCTAGTGAATCACGCCGGACACTTACCTTTACTTGACCATTCTCCTCGTACATTTTCCAGGATTTGCCATCGTCTGAATAGCCAAGCTTGTACGTTTTTATGTAAAAAGTGAAACGTTTCCCCTGAGTGGCGACCGCTCCAACCACTTTAGGAGTTCCAAGGTCTACCTGATCATAAAATTATTACAAACAACACGGTAAGAGGTCTGGAAACGAAAGCGCGGTTAAAATTAATAATACTAAACGATAAATATACTAATTAAACTTATTTTGATGTAGAGAGTTTTAACGAGAATGGAACAAAGAAAGGAAAGACGTCTGGCCTGACGACAGGAAGAAAATAAACATAAAACTGCTTTTTTATTTGTTAGATTCTATATTTATACTAACAAGTTAGGTTTAATAGAGCCGGGTTTTATGGACTGACCCGGGAATATCGTATTGAAAAGTTTTAGTCAGTAGTAAACTAAGCCTCGAGTAAGCCCAGATAAGTTAAAAGCCAGTTATGGCGTATATATATGTGGCAAAGGTTATGACTTGCACTGTGTCCACTTAAATAACAATAATCCAACCGTATCATGCTTATTGACTACACGTCGTCAATTTTTGTAAGTGTTTTTTTTTTAATCTAAAAGCAGCAAATTTCTTTCAAAATAAGCGTTTGAAGTAAAAGTGTAACAGAATCTCCTAGTGTTAAGTGGTTTACTAGTAATATAGCGTAAAGCACTGTATTGCAGTTAAATAAGTGTAAAATATTGAGATCTATCATTGTAATGTTCCATGTTGTTGAAATAAAGATTAAAAGAATAAAAGAAAATAAAAATAAAAACATAATTACCAAGATAGTTAGATATTTGAGATAGATACCTCTAAAAAGGAGGAAGAATTTAAGATTTTTCCGCCGTTGAATCACCGCCTGTCCTTTTTAGCTGGCAGAACCTGGGATCTAGGAATAAGTACAAAGTTCCGGGGACACACGGTTTGTTTGGTTAGATCGTAAAGAGAAAGAATTTAAATCTAGCAAATGTAATTAACATTTTTGAATTTTTTTTGTTATAAGGGGTTTAAAACGGTTGAATTAAATTGAATAGATTTAAATGACCTTTGTCAAAAATCTGGCCAATCCAATCATTTGTCCCCAGAGACTTGCTTCAGCGACACTCGATCGTCGTACCACAGGCCCTGCCAGCTAAAGGGACAGGCGAAGAGGACGAGAATGTTGAATCACAAATACATTAGGGTAGAATTTACAATTCTTGGTTAAAATAATAACGGAAAAAATAGTTTCGCGGAAATTTAAGTTCTACTATAATTCCTAAAATGTTTTGAATTATTTTGTTAGTATATTTTTTAACTTATGTATTTTCAACATGCAAGAATAAGAGATATAAACCGACGTTTCGGTGTCTTCATGACGCCATAGTCAAGGTAACTGTATAAAGATTACGAATTCTGCAAAGAATTTGTAATCTTTATGTATAACAAAATCATTATATATTTAAACACACTTTTGCTACGAACGTTTCTCAATTTGGCACGAATTCTGCTCAAATTCCGCCTGCAGAATGCTTGCTGCCAAAAGAAGTACATTATGCCCACGTTATCTAGGCCTAACCTACGCCCTCGCTGGTCCTATGTTTAGTGAACTGGACACGGAAAGAACGGTCATGAGGCCAGGAGTATAATTGGGTACCAAACCTTGTCTAAGTAACCTGACAGAATGCTTGGGAGTAACCTGTGATGGAGTTCATTTCAATCGGGGGAAGTACCAATACACCTAGCCGCTTCAGAGGTAATTTTCTATAATCATGTATATGGAATTATTTCGTGATAATGTGCACGGCGAGCATACCAGTATCCAAGGGTTCACATCCCAAGGCTTCCCGTACCAGGCTTTTTCATGACCACTGTTCAGTCGTGCTTTCCATGGAGGGTAGTTGGAATAATAAGAACTCGCATTGAATGAGCTGTTGGCAATTCGACCATCAGCTATTCCAAGTGGTGTGTTGCCGTATGACGCGCAATGAACTAAATGATACAACAAAAAATGTTGATTACAAGCAAAAGATGATGACAAGATGATAACAAGCAAAAAATCATTCCACCATTGCAATTAATGACACCATAACATAAATAAAAGACACAAAACGGGCTTCTTTCTTCAAACGTAATTTACCAATGCCATTTTTTCAACTGAATTTGCTGTTTGTATAGTTTTCTTTCACCTTTTCAGTGGCGGAACCAAGCCTTTAACTAACGAAAGTCATTTTTGTATGTGTACACCCAAAAAGTTTTTAGCGGGGGTAAAAATTATAAAGGTCGTTAACTGAAAATATGGGAGACTTCCCCTCATCCCCCCCCCCCCCCCCCCCACCACCACCTCCTGGGCCCCTCCGCTGGATCCCGCCACTGGTTATGCCTCCGTTTTATAATAAGTATTGGTGCTAAAACTTTATGGAAAAATAGTTTTCTATACACGGTTCGTTTTATCCAACCGAGAATCGCTTCCACTATTTTAAAGGTTTTTAACCGAGCCAAAAGGTCACTCAATATTGCCCAATCGCCTATTGAAAGAGCTACGACAAGCCGCATAGTGCATGTTGGCATATAGCCTGCTTATTTCTTCGCGCGACTTTCTCAGCCAATCAGGAGTAAAACCAAAACCAATTTTGACTCGCTCGCGCACGTTTTCCCGCGCTTCGTGCCAGCTTTATGTATTTGCTTCGAGTTTTGATTGGTTCACTGGATTGTCGGTGTCGTTTTGTGATTGGCCAAAGTAATTACTTTGGTTTTGGTTTTACGACACTCAATTGAAAACTGTTCTAATACAAACAAGAAAAACTGTCGATACAAAGCAATGACACAGATCATGTGAAGTTCAAAACGATCCCCATTGGGAATTTTCAGTGATCGGATGTTGAAGGGAATTCTTTCAGCTAGCTCTGTCTGGGATTCGCGGCGAGTGTCTAATCCAGTCTACTCTAAGGAGTGACATTGAGAGGGAAATGGGGCGAGGAATAAAGCAAGACAGTCTACTTGCAGGCTCATATTATGAGACGGAAACACAGTAAGGGAGTTTTCTAATGATATTTAATAGAATGTTAAATACTAGTTAACTTATAGTTTTAGATAATTGATTTTTTTACCTGATTCCTTGTCGTACAATATCTCAATGTTATTGTCTGTGCACAGAGAGTTGTCCTTGCAAAACGAAGGTTCACTATATGGTTCGTTTAATAAAGCTTTGAAGTTTTTCTTGATTTCTGTCTGTGTGTTGAGGTCGCTTGCATCTCCTTTGTAGAAATACTTCAACAAACCCAAAGACTTCAGCTTGGATGAAGCAATTTTTGCTAAAAAAAATAAATAAAAATAGGGCGATGCATGAATCACAAAATCAAAACTCAAGCTTTTTAGTGCTCTAGCTAAAATATGATTCGGTCAAAAGCCAATTATCATTTAACTATTATAACCATTCATGTTTATAAATAGTAAAGATGGTAAATTTTATTGCCATCTTCAATTGCAAGTAATTTTGCACCTAAAAAAAACCGCGCTCAAAAGATTGTTACATAGCCCCTTTAAATACCACTAAAAATATCCAACAGCAAAAAATTACCTTCACATTTCAGGGAGAATTTAACGGACAAATCTGCGGGAGCTATGGTAACGAAACTCCAGGTTCCACTTTCACAGACATAAAACAAGGCTGGAGTCTCACTGAAATCAAAGCCTTCTTTACAAGCTAAGGAACAAACTTTGCCATTGTTTGTTTTCACACAAGTTACTATGCCATCCTTTGGGGGATCGAACATCGGACACGATGCACCTAAAAATAATTTAAAAAAGACGATCTGTATAAAGAAGTCGAAGATTAGTGAAATGGTGGAGTGATAGTTTGGTGGAAAAATATTTTTTCTTAAAAGATGATCAGGGAGGAGGAGGAATTATAAGAAGTCATCATGCTATGGGGTGAGGTAAAAAAAGGATATCAGCGTAAATCACAGCATCAAAATTGGAATTTACGTGAAATTAAATTAAAGGTGGATAAATCTGGTGTAAAGTTAGTAAGGGCCGAATCGCACTAGCGGACAAATTTTGTAACAATTGATAGATTTCATCATTAACGTGTCACTTGTCACAGAAAACAAGTGCGAGTGCGTTTTTTGAGACCTAGAACTTGTCCAACATTTCAGGAAAATAAAGAAGCAGTTGTCTTATGATTGGTCCGCGTTGCACGCGCGATAGATGTTGTCAAACAATTGCAAAAACAAGTGCGAACGACTTGTTGGACAAGGGCAAATTTTGTCAAAACGGACAAATCATCAAAGGGGCCGAAGTCCTGCCTCAAGGCAGGACTTTTCATGACAAGTCGCATTCCCATGCCCCTCGTTATGCCAGATAACAATACGTTGTTGATTGGCTATTGTGTTTGGCCCAAATTGCACCGAAAAACAACACGCACTCAAAAGTTGTTGGGATAGTATGCACCGTGATGTGGCTCTCACTATCGTAATCCAGCCGCAAAATCTTTTCGCGAGAGGCAAAGCATATTTATAAGTGAAGTGTTTCGGCCAAATGTAAGAATGAGAAAAGAAAAAGTTATCTTGAGACGACTCATTATTCTACTGCATGAGAACGCGTACTTTAAATGACAATTGTTTTAGATTTTTTACCGCGTTGTATTGCATATTTGATGTTTGCCCAAGACGGCCGTGCTGAGAAATGTACAGGGATGGCAGAAGCACGTGCAGAGCTATTGTACTAATAATTACACCTTTTGTTTTCTTCAAAATGTCTCTGACTTGTCGCGACAATTTTGTTTTTGTAAAAAATGTTATGACATTTAAAACTTGTCCGCTAGTGCGATTCGGCCTTAATACAACTTTACACCATCAATTAAATGTTGTTAAAGGTGGTTAAACTGACCTTTACGCTACCGTGTGTAAATTTGATATAAAGTCGGTGTAAAGAAGTCCTATTACCCTGCCTTTACACTTGAGTTTAAAGCTGGCATAAAGGTCAGCTTTCAAAAATGTAAAGTTAGCGTAGAGCTGATAAAATTCCAAATTAACGCCAGCTTTACTTGAGCTTTACGCCATAATAAAATTATTCTGTGAATTATGAACGGTTAGGATAAGTAAATTTTAGGGTACATTACGTTTATATACAGACGCGCTTGGTATAAGGTAGTGGTAGATGGATATTAATTAGTACGTTAGTTGCTTGAATCATCTAATTGGAAGAGACGGATGAGCTAAGGAAGCTAATAAAAGATATTTGCCAGACCAGTTGAAATTTTTGCTCCTGTCGTGAATGCACGCGGGTTTATTTTTACAAGAAGGACGCTGATCATGATCCAAAGAAATGCCAAAATAACATTTATCCATTTCTTGTAAAAAATGACAAAAACATTTATAAAAGCAAATCAGCCTGTCTTTAAACTTTATTGAAACGAACTTGTCAAACTGATTTTACAATATCGATGCATTTTGGAGCGATTAACTGCATCACTACCTTGCTTTCAAAATAATTTTTAAAATGAGAGCATTTTTAATCAAGCTGAAATCGACTTAACTTTCAACAAAAACCCAAACCCAAAGCCAGTATAACGCATCGAACGAAACATATAATACAGAAAAACATTAAATATCCACTGCGAATTCACAGGAGAAAGGCAAGATTTAATTTTCAACCAAATGTACTAATGTATCTACTTACCAAGTCTCACAAGGAAAAGGGAGATTACGAAAAGTCCTCCAAGGCAATTCATAAATTTCCCCATTGTTTAGGGTACACGTTTTCGGTGTGAGTCTGTTTCGCTTGATTTTTACTGTAATAACTATGTGGTAACGTTCCCAGAATTGCGATCAATTTTGACAATATTTGTCTGTAGAAGTTTACAGTTTAATTATTATTTACGCACCTGTTTATTTAAATAACAAAAATTACAGCAGCTAAGTTGACTGTTACGGAAATTGTACGTTAATTTAGTAGTTTACGTAGAAAGTTAATGTAATTGGGAATAGAAGAAATCTGATGTTTCGCCAACGCTTTAAAATAATCAAGTAGTCACTTCATCACTGGTCAGTTTTCCAAACTCTATGTACGAGGCAATTACATTTGCCGAAAAATCTATTGCATACAAGTATTGACTTTTATTATTAACACGATACAACAACGAGATGCATAGCAAGTCAATTTCAAATCCCGCAAATACAAAATTTGTTCCTGACTCGAACCACGTGCACTTCAAAGATAAAATGAAGGAAATGGGTATTCGACAGACAGATAAAGTATATAATATGTTCAGGAAAAGTCCAGAATATTGTATTTCTTTATTTTAGATGAGTTTTAATGTGCCTAATAATCTAATAATGTTTGCTCATAAGTCAGTAAATTGTTTTAATAATGAATCTCTCAAAGCCTTGGCGCGTGCATTATTAACATAGAAATATCACATGTATATAGGAAATATCAAAATTGGGGACTTTCTTATGCGTTTTGTTGCTTTTTAACCATGACCAATATTTTCAAGGATAAAGTTCTTGCTTTTTTCGGTAACGACAGTAAAAAAAATTTAATTTTGTAAAGCTGGTTTAGGCATAGCAATATTTTTTGATAAGCGCAAAGGAGCAAACATTTGACAAACTTGGATGTATGTATTTGATCAGCCAGCTGCTTTAGTCTGCCGCCTAGGAAATTTGTTTTCACACCTGTAGTTATCGATAATTGCATTTTTCGCTAAACGAAAACTAACAGAACTTGCAACGATTGAGAAATATCATATTTTCTCAGCTTTATCGAGCGATCGTGTTACATCGCAAAGTAATCGGGAGGCATATCAATCACACATTTTGAAGTTGAAAGTCAAGCAATGGCGTTTAGCGTTGCAGCGTTTACAGCATATACTATTCTTTTCTCAGTTTTTATTTCAGTCTCTTGCAGCTGTCCTAAAGGGTATTACGGTTCACCATGCACACGTAAGTACCTCCAATGCTAAAACGTATTTGGTCATAACCAGTTATTTAGGCTTTCGTTTGTACACTGGAGGTATCTATTAGACGTCAGTAATCACTTTCACAGTATAGAAATATAATAAAAATTAACACGATTTTCGATATCTCTAGAGATTATTAAGCTGTAGTACAACCACTTTCAAAACACTTTTCTGAAAGCAATAACGAGCTTGAAATATTGCAGATGACATATTTTCAAGGCTTTTACATTGTAAACGATTGGAAAATAGTGTACAGAAAGGAGAAGGTTATTGTACGATATTTATAGCCGTAGATTAATTGATATCCGCAAATAAGGTCAAAGATCACGGTTTAAATTGCCTACCACTGATTTCAGAACAGTTTAGACAAGATATCTGCGAAAATGTTCGTTTTCCTTGGGGGATCGAGAAATAGGGATTATTCCACTAGACTGTTCTTATTTGTACAACGTCTCGAGCGATCCATCTGAGCAGTCCGCATTGCAAAATTAGGACCGCTCAGGCAACAAATCATATTGCGCGTTTTCATCTGGAACAACAATAAAAAGGCCCGAAGGAGTAAAAATTGAACTGGTATTTACCAACTTTTCAACGAAAAAAAAATAGATTTGGAATTGAGGATCACAAACAAAACATTGGAAATGGGACCGGGATTTGGGCAAAAAATAGGCTGGGAAATACGATTGGGCAAAATTTGGGCTGGGAAATGGGATTCGTACTCCAATCTCCTTCAAGACCACCCAACAAGTATCGGAAATAATAGTCACTATTAAATATCACTATATTTGATGCCATTCAATAATCTACCAAGTTCTTGGCACTTTATGGATTCATACATTTTGTCTTTCATGTGAATTACTAAAAAAATACGAAAAGAAATGGTTATCGTAAGCCTCGCGAATAAAACGCAACAAAATTTGCAGATAAAACTTGTTTAAAATTTCTGACTTTATTTGTAAAGAATTATATGTATGTTTTTAGAATAAAAATATAATTTTTTGGACTCGATTCGCGCCAAAATGTCTTTATTTATTTTTATTTTTTTAATTTTTCGATTGTTTTACTATTTATTTTTGTTTTATATTTTTATTGTTTTACGTTTTAAATATTCTTGTTTTAACTTTTATCTCTTTGACTTGCTAATGGCGTAGAGTAGCGCCGAAACGTCGTCTTCTTTTTTTAGAGATTTTAAAAATTAGTTTAATAACCTATTAGCGTTTAACCTTTTGATAGAATCTTTTTCCAAATCCCTCCTTCTACGCGAAAAAAAAAAACTAATTAAGCCAGGTGCAAAGTAGGCTTTACTTACCGTGTTTATTCGATTAAGCGCCTAGGGCGCTTATTAAATATTTGGACCTTGAGAGTGAGTGCTTATTCGAGGTGGGCGCTTATTCGAGGCTGGGCGCTCATTAAATTTTCACCATTTTTAGCAAGAAGCACTTTTATTTTGCAAGAAAAACAATATACCGTAAAATTCCGGTTATAAGCCCTGGGCTTATACAACTTCGCAAGGGGTTTTGACAGGGCTTATAAGCGGAGGGGCTTATATTCGGGAGGGCTTATACGCGGAATAGAAAAAACGTTTGGGAACGAGCTACGGGAGTGTTGATCGAAATACGTTTTAAAGTTAAAAACGCATAATAAAGCAACATTTAGTCCTGTTCAGTACTGTCAACCGGCAGAGGGGGGCTTATATCCGGGAGGGCTTATAATCGGATGTATTTTTTTGTTTCCAAGTAGATGGGCCTATAACCGGGGGGGCTTATAAGCGGAGGGGCTTATAACCGGAATTTTACGGTATAATAACAAAACGTGAAGATGTACCAAAGCTGAATTTTAACTGTTCATTGAAAGTTTCTGTAAAAATGCTAAGAAAACTCGATCTTCTGGGTAGTCGCTTAGTAGTACTAAGTCAATTTCAATCTCAATTTCAATAATAGTCAATACCCCTCTTGTACCCTCTTTTTAGGGGGCTGGGGGGGCGCTTATTCGATGCTGGGCGCTTATTAACTTTTCTTACCTACTGGGTGGGCGCTTATTTGAGGTGGGCGCTTATTCGAGGTTGGACGCTAAATCGAATCAATACGGTAATCTGATTCTGTACTTACACTTTATCTTCTTAGAACGGCACTGTGCCCGTCTGGCTACTCCTCCCAATGGTGCCTTTGTAGGTGTGTGCAATACGGAATATTTATCGGAGTGCCGCATGGAATGCAATGAAGGGTTTGCACCTGTCGGTAGTGTGGAACGGAAATGTATTATTAGTCCTGCTAATCATGCAATATGGACAGGGACGCCGATGTATTGTGAAGGTTAGTGAACATTTAGTAGACGTTCCATGGAATTATCAACCGTAGCTTATTTAAGGCCTGGTTAAAATAGGAAAAGTTCTTGCAGAAACATCGTTACTTATCATGCTTATTAAGTCACTCAAGCAAGGGAAACGTTTTGCTGTCCTGGCGGCTAATTAAGAAAACTTTTTGCGGCAACAAATGGAACTAAGTGCCGAGTACGAGCATAATTAAAAAATAACCACGGAGGAAGTATGGGTAGAATTTGGCACATTCCCTACCCCAGAGATATACACAGTGCTTAAAAATGGCTTCGGCGGCAAAAAGGCAGAAAAAAGTGGCGAATGAATGAATTAGAAAGGCCCAGATATAGATTGGCTGGTGATTCCAACTCCCTTCCTTTTTTCCTTTCCCTTTCCTCTAACCTGACACTTCTACTTCGATTTCGCGGTCAGCCATTTGGCGCACTACCAGCGTGCTCTCACTAGGAAACATGTTTCAATGAGCAGCACTGGAAACTAGTTAAAAGTGCTTCCCGCGAGGCTATACTGGCAAACAATTGCCTCAGAAACAATGTTTTCCAGTTTAGCCAGGCTTTTTTTGACAAGCAACTAATTGCTCCTCTTATTTGTAGAAGCAAAGACTACTTGAAGGTTCTTAAAACGAGGCAACTCACA
Source organism: Oculina patagonica (assembly GCF_052425735.1). Lineage (NCBI taxonomy): Eukaryota > Metazoa > Cnidaria > Anthozoa > Scleractinia > Oculinidae > Oculina > Oculina patagonica. Next base: position 24,394,152 of record NC_135762.1, read on the forward strand.
GTCACTCCTTCGCCTTATGTTTGTGGCTACATCACTTAGGGACATGTCATAATTTATTGTCTAGGGTGGGTTGAAGGATATGAAACAGCCCATATTATCTGATCCCCCTTCAAGTAGCTTCCAAGTTTTCATGATTCCATGAACACCCCCTACCCCCACCCTTTGTCTCGCAAAACACTGTGGGCTGCCCATTATTAATTTTTCCATTTACCCTGATTACGCATTTCAAGCATCAAAGACAGTGTCGGCATCAATCTACGGCATGAAATTTATTATCACTGTACTAGATGAAATAAATGGCTTCGAATTTGAAACGCCCTCTTTCAGTCTTAGTCAAGTGTTGGTTTAACTGAGTGATCCCACCTTCCACTCATCTCGAGATAACATGCCCCCCCCCCCCCCCTTCCAAAAAAATAATGTACCCAATCTTGACGGTGCATGCCTTGTCAACAACTTCATCTACAAAGCAACTGTCACCACCACATCCGGCGAATCGAAGGTCTATATTGGCATGACGGAGCACAGCTTCAAAACTAGATATAACAACCACAAGGTCTCTTTTATGTACCCAATATATAAACAAATTCTACACAAAAAGAATCATGATTAAATGGAGCCTTAAGGTGCTCAATTATTAGTAGCCAAGTTGGACTCATTGTCCATTGATGTTGGCTAGTGAAGTCTGAGCTCAAACTTTTAAAAACAGATGCGATAACATGTCGGCCGTCTTTTCATTTCAATTCCTAGTTATAAGATGTCCTCCTCTTCAAGTACCATATGCAGATCCTCCTTCAGGAAATTGCAACTCAGCGTCTCTCGAGTACAAAAGTCGTTGTATTTTCACATGCTTGACTGGATACCTTTTGAAGGGTTCCAAGGAGCGTGTTTGTCAGCTTGATAAATCCTGGTCTGGAACTCCTACAAGCTGTGAAGGTATGTAAATATACCGCTCTGCAACAATTACTTATCACGGTCCGCTTTCATGTAAGCTGTTATGGTAGTTTTGTTATGTTACATTCATTTGTAAAGTTCATTAATTAATAAACTGCAAAAGGAATGGATCCAGCGAAAAGGCACTATTCACAGGTCACTTGAATGTGCTGTTAATACAGAATAGGCATTCTGAATTTTTAAACAGAGAAGGAATTTCGTTATTGCGATACAGAGTGGGACTGATTGATCCCATCAATATACTGTCTTGAAGCTTAAAACCTACAACTGCTGATACATTATTTTCGTCCCACCTGTAAATACCCATGCAGATAGGCCACTCATATTGTATCCATCACATGTAAGTCAAACATTTGTGAGAGCGCACACCATTTTTTATTATTATTGTTAATCAGAATTATAAAATTGGTTATGAGTTGTTCTGAAGCTTTTGTTGATTATACACAGCTTGCATTGCTTAAAAACAAGTCATGATATGTTGAAAAAAATAAATCAGACCTTCTAAAGATCTCGACATGGCTTAATATATGAAAATTATGTGAAGACTTACAGTAAAGCGTTTGGATTGTACAGTGGAACCTCGATTTAACGAACCTCGATATAACGAAGTCCTCGGTTTAACGAACAATTTTCTTCAGCCCGTCCAAAGTTACAGTAAAATGTATGGAACAGGACCTCGATATAACGAACCTCGATATAACGAAATCCTCGTTATAACGAACACAATCCAGAGACCCAAACGTAAAATGTACCTCGTAATAACGAAAAAATGTCAACACGCGACAAAAGATGAATGCGGAACAGACCAACAAAGATGAAAGTCCTTTAATCCTGTAACAAGAGAACAAGTTCAAGTACATATGCTCTTACTATGTGCATATATTAGACATTATAAATGTTATTTTCAGAAATCATCAATATCCGGAAATGCGGGGTTCGTAGTGCAGCGTAAACTTGTTAAAAATTGATTAACTATACCTCGATATGACGAACATTTTGGTTGTTTTTCCGCGAATTCGTTTTATCGAGGTTTTCGATATAACGAACCCTCGATATAACGAACAAATTTCCCCAGTCCCTTGGCACTTCGTTAAATCGAGGTTCCACTGTATTTACATCTTGCAAATTAAGAAACGTGGTATTTCGACGTGATTCCGTGTTGTCTGCAAATGCTCTTGTGCTGAAGGTGTAAAACTTCTCGGATAGTATTTATTTTTATTACGCAACTTAGAATAAATTAAGAGGATAATTATCAAAATTGACCAATCATATGCTGTATTGCCAGTGCAACATTTTCTCAGTATTTGACCAAGAAGTTTCTACAGCTGTTTTGTTGTTGTTGTTATAAAGTCGTATAATAAATCTGTTATTACCAAACTGGCTCGGAAGTGTACTGGAAAAAAGTCGTCCCCAGCTTTGTCTTTTCTGTACGGACTTCGCAACGCTCGATCCTTAATGCCAAGACCCAAGGTCGATTTTCTTCTAGTACGGCCATCACCCTTGAAGACACATATCTGGACATTATTAACAGTTGCTTAATAACAACTATATATGTTTACTGTATGTTTTCAGAAATAAAGTGTCCCAAACTACCGCCAGTCGGAAGAGTGGCATCACTTTATCCGCCAGAATGCGCTACTGGACCAATGAGGTTTCATTCATATTGTATGTTGAGGTGTCCCACCGGATTTGCTTTAAGCAGCAATCGCTTAGAGACTCAACTTACTTTAATATGCCAGGTTGACGGAAGATGGAGCCAAAGCATTCCCAGCTTTCCTGCATGTCGCGGTAGGTTTCTTTTAATATTTCATTTTATGAGAGATAAATGTGCGCGAGAAGTTCTGTGCTCATTTTTATGCTTTATTATAAACCCACTAGAAGGTTGTTTTCCAATGTCCTATCAGAAAATAATTCACTTTTGAGGATTAGAGAAGCGGCTGAATATCCTCGCCTAACGGCTCGGGCATCCAGTAGCAGCTTTTCTAGACCTAGAGCGTACATTATTTTCTTATAGAACATGGAGAACCATTTTCTAGTAGGTAAGTAGACGAAGGCAAGTTGTGTTTGATTTATTAAAATATTAACACAACTTCTGAAAGTTCGAGAGATCTCAAAACAGCTATTTTGAAAGATTTTAATTTGTTTTCGGTTTCTGTCAGCCTTCTACTTATGTTTAAATATCAACACGAGGTGCTAGTATCGTATGCCCCTAATGAAGGTTGGCTTTGTTCAACTGAAATTTTGGGCCAAAATAAATTTGTAACATCAGTCCCTAGCTGTTTGATCAGCCCCACATTTAAAGTTTGCTTGTTTGTTTGTTTTTAAAACTTTTTTAAAGTTTGTTTATTTATTCTACTGCTGATCCTGACTTGCACCAAGATCCAGCTCCAATTTGCTCCTGTTTGTCAGAGTGGTCCTTTCATGGAAAGGACAGAAGTGACCAGCTTTCAGCTTGGGGTTGTAAAACCAAAACCGAAATAATATGACCAATCACAAGTGACACTTACAATTCAGTAAACCAATCAAAACTCGAAGTAATTACATGTAGTCGCGTCACTAAGCACGCAAAAACGTGCACGAGTAAACTCACAATTGTTTTTTTGTTTCACTTCTCATTGGCTGAGAAAGTGGCGCGATATTTTTGAGCCAATCAATGAGCCTAGTAATGCAAAACCAAAGTAAAAGCAAATTACTTTCGAGGCAAGTGAAAACCGTCTGTCAACAAGTTAATCACGGTGGGCACAAAGTGACCCAAAAACGCTCACCTTCATTCATCTTTTTCGTTTTTGATACTGGTTACCTGAAATTTTGCATAAATATAAAACTCGTCATTCTGAAAAATCGTATGTTTTTTGTTTTTCGAATTTCGAAGTTTTTGGCGGGAAAATGACGTCACAAAGTTGGCGCCAATTTTTTTTAAATTAGTATGGAACATTTTTTGACAGTTTCTGAAAGAGCTTGTCGCAAAGATCTTGAAACTGAAAAAAAAATCTGAGATATGTCAATCTAATCAAAAGTTATCGCTAATTGAAGTTTGAATTTCCCGCCATTTTGCTACTAAAAATAGCTCAAAATGGCGGAAAACTCAAACTTCAAGGCACCATAACTTTGGTTTGGATTGACGTATTTCAGAAACTGTCATAAAATGTTCCACATTAATTTCAAAACATTTTGGCGTCAACTTTGTGACGTCATTTTCCCGCCAAAAAATTCGAAATTCGAAAAACAAAAAACATACGATTTTTCAGAATGACGAGTTCTATATTTATGCAAAATTTCCGGTAGCCAGTATCAAAAACGAAAAAGATGAATGAAGGTGCCCACCGTGAATAGGTTTGTATGGTATGCACATCACTAACTTTAATTTGTTACATTCTCTTTACAAATCAACCTGTAGATATCGAACCTCCGAGTTTCTTGAAGTGCCCGTACAGACTAGAAACAAGCACTTCAAAAGGAAAAGCAACAGCAAGAGTTCTATGGAGCATTCGAGTGACTGACAATTCAGTTGACGCGGATCCAAATGCAGTAATAAATGTTCGATCAAATCACGAGTCCGGACAAGAACTACCTATTGGTTATACTGAAATTAAAATCACTGCAACTGATCAAACGGGAAACGCGGCCACTTGCTCCTTTGGTGTTGAAGTCAGAGGTAAGCGTTAAGCTCAAACTACACTAAATGCAGGGATGGCGCAGTGGTGAGAGTCAGACTAGAACCCGGCATGATATGTGGGTTGAGTTTGTTGTTGGTTCTCGTCCATGCTCCGAGGGTTTTTCTTCGGGTCCTATGAGTCTCATTCCACCACAAAAACCAACACTGCTTAATTCCAATTCGATCGAAGAAAGTAGACGAAGATCCAATCTGTGGAAGTGCCACTTGCAGCCGCAAGTTCCCATTTATTTATGTTTATGCTGAATTCTATTTTTAAAAAAAAAATAACAGAAACTACTTTCATTGACTTTGCCATTGTTCACCGGCTACAGTCAACTCTCGCCTTGCGGACACCCCGCTATTACGAACACCCGCTATTGCGAGAAAAATCCAGATCCGCGGCAAAAGCAAAAGAGGTTTGACTGAAAATGACGCGCACTATAAGGAACTTTCCCCTATTACGGACACTTTCGTGGTACCAACACAACAGTTTTGATTGTTTAGACTCTCGATAAAGTGGACATCATGAACTTGTCATATAGGTTATAAAACGTAAGATTGCAGTCTGTTGCTCGTCATTTGTCAAAACACACTTCAAATGACCACTGGAATGTTATTATTTTTGAATCAAATCCTTCATTAACGGTACAAAAGACTCACTAAGGAACTCTCTAGCGAACTCAGAAGGGAACTGAAAAGGGAACTCACTAGGGTACTCGATATGGAACTCCCTAAGGAACTCCAAAATAAAACTCACTAGGGAAATTAATAAGGCACCCAAAAGGGTAATGATAAGGGAACTCAATAAGTCACTCACTACTACAGAACTTACTAGGAAACTCACTAGGTTAATAGGTAAAAAAAAAAAAAAAGAGAACAACATCCCTGAAACAATATAGAAAACAAAAACAGTATCTGCAAAAAAAGAAGGCTTTTGCAGCGAGAAGGACTGCACAGTATTATTTTACCAAAATTAATGTTTTCACCTTCAGATACTGAGCCGCCATCATGCAGCTTCTGTCCAGCGGATATAGTTAAGGAAGTAACAACTATAGAAGAGAGAGTGGTTTGGAAAGCGCCAAATTGTTCCGACAACTCGGGTGTCCCCCCTTTCGTTATCCCCAGCAGACGTAACGGCCAGACGTTTAAAGTTCCGGGTGTATACACAGTGGAGTATACAGTTGAAGATGGTGCCGGCAACGTAAACCGAAACTGCTCATTTAACATACATTTGAAAGGTAAGATGTATATATTATATTAATTTTACAATTACTTTCTGTTTGAAAAAAATCAATAAAACCGCATGCGTGGCAGGCGTCGATAGGGGAGAAGAAGGGAGGAAAAGAGAAAGAGAAAGGGAAAGCTAAAGATTTAGATGTAGATGTAGGTGAAATAGGGAGTCTGTTTTACTTTTCTCAAACCTTCCCTTTTCATGCCTGACACGTAGGATACCACTGATAGTCTTTAGTACATGGCTCAAAATTTAGAGCACTTAGCTCTCCGGTTTCTGCAGACTGATGAAACCAGACTGAGTACTTTCCTGGACTTGGATACTATAAATGCTTCCATAGCAGGATATAAAAAAGTCCCAACAGTTACATTCCCGCGTTCTAATTCAAACTGGATAGAGGGCCCGCATGAAAAAAAAAATGACCGGGGAAGATTGAGATGGTTCGTCATCGATTGAATACAACTAATAGAACTAAGCTTTTTACGAGACATGCACTAGTGTAAAGTCGAGCCGAGTAGCTTATAAAGCCAGCGTTTAATTCCGGTTTCTGTAATATAAAGCGGGAAAGAAAATTCTCCGCCATCCTGGATAGGACACTCAGATTCATCACGGGGTTACACTCAACACTTCATTCGCCAGAGAGAGGTCTGGGAGAGTAAAGTGCCTTTCCCAAGAGCCCAACACAGTAACCCCAGCCATAACCTTATCCTGGACCGTTCGATCCGCCTAAATCCAGCCCGCCGAGCCTCTTCTAAAGCCTGGTTCTCATGTGATCGCCCCGATGATGTTTCTATCGCATCGATCGTTAACAAATACTGAGACGATCGAAGCGATTGGAAGTAATTGGCGGTTCTCATATGATCGTCCCGATCGCTTGGTATAAGTGAATACCTACAAAAAAGCAATCATTTTAGCCAAGGATCCAACACAATGCAGCCGTCAATGAAAGAGCAAAACTCGTGGCCACCTATCTTCTCAGTTATTGCAGTTTTACGGCAAAGAAGGAAAATGGAAGTTAGGAGGACAGAACACGGGCGATCCAAACGATCGTGATCGCCCCAATCGCCGCACACGTTAGCGATCGTCTGTGTAATGTTCTCATATAATCGCCCAGATCGCAAAAATACACGATCGAGGTGATTATATGAGAACCAGGGTTAAGACATATTAATTATAATCGAAACATCAATTTGTTTTCATAATTTTATTTAACAGTCAAATCCTGCCCAAGATTATCGCCTCCCCGGAACGGAGCTCTTGTCTGCACCACAGATGCAAATCCTATGTGTGCAGGTTTTTGTAATAGTGGAACCGACTTTGAATTCAATCCACCGATGTTGTTCTACTGTTCGGCTGGAAAATGGAACTCTTACTCATTCGGTCCCCAAGGCGCGAGCAGACCCCCCTGGCCTAACTGTTCAGGTAAGAGAAAAATAGCTGATCAAATGTACTCTTCTAAATAGAATATGCCAAAAATAATAAAGTTGTGCAGGCCATTTTCTTTAGCTGCGGCCAATATCAAACACGAGATACAAATGTTTTACCGGGATATACAAACACCGACAACCGAGTTGAAAATACGTCGCGCAGCAGAGTATTTTTGATGAAATTCGAGGTGTTTGGATAGCCGATGAAACACTGCCTCGAGTGTTTAATATATCTTCTTAATCGAAACAAAAACTGCGGAGTAAACTGAGAAATAAAATCGTAAAAAAATATGCTTATTAATACCGGGTACCCACCCTCCTTCATGATTATGGTTTTCTTTGTTGTAATTTGATGAACTGTTAATGATGAGTTTGAAAACTACCTAATAAATATAACATTTGAATATATCAGAGTGTCGTAGAAATTTTAAGGAATTGATATTTGTCCGAAATGCTGTCATAAACTTTTCATGGGCCTTTCAAGCAGCCTTCGGAATTGGAGGTTCCTCAATACCCACTCAATAAGCGATGTATAATGCTGAATGCGTGGCATTAAATACTTCGAATAAAAGTGATACAGTATGAGAATTGCCGGATCCCTTGTCAGGATCATTATCACATTATCCGAATGCTAACGGCAGAACAAAAACAGACAAGAAGAAGAAGAAGAAGAGAAGAATCGACGAAGAACAATTGAAGAAGAAGAAGAAGAAGAAGAAGAAGAAGAAGAAGAAGAAGAAGAAGAAGAACGACAACAACAACAACATCAGCATCAGCAACAAAAACGACACAACAAAAACAAATGACCAAAGGAAAAGCCCTGGGAATGGCGTTGGGATACTAAGTTTTTTATTTTATTTTTATTTTTTATTTTTACTGCAGGCAGTGCCAATCCCTCTTGGATGAAAATGTATGGCTTTCATTGGTATTACTATAATGGTGATGCACATCGTCCCGACGTTCAAGATACTCTTAAGAACCAGTTCCACATGTTGTTGACGCAACCCTTTGTTCCTCCACCTTTTTGCTTAACTAATCCAAAATGCACAAAGGATAACTTTTCAGTCTCTCCAGGAGTAATAGGTATATGATTATATCTTATTATATTACAGCTTAAAGGATCTAGTCCCCAACTCAACTGATAAAAAAAATTGGCAATTGTTTTCAAGTTTGTCTCTTTGTCCGTCGAAACCATCCTTGTTTGTTTTCGGGGTTTTATAACTCAGTTGGTGTTTTTGCTCTTTTATTTTGAGGTTTCCTTTAATTTGAAGCTAATCAGAAAAAATGACTTAAAATACCGTGACATAGCTCCCTTAAAATTAGATTAAGAGTGATGTGAAATAGGTTTATGAATAGTGGTGGGAAATCTTGGAAACACATCGTCCCTTTTTCCACACCGTTGCAAAAATTTCGATTTCTGTGAAAGAAGATTCAGCGACGAATCCTTTCCAGGCCCTTACAGAGAAGAAAGTGAACCTTACTATACAATTATATGTTCCATTTCAAATCGTTATTTATGATAAGATAAATGCCGATTTTCTTCCATGCCACTTACCGTGACTGAAGATAATTGTGCCTTAGGATATTCCAGTAAGTGATTTCCTTTTTGAATTTGTCATCAAAGTCCATCTCAAAATATAATACTGTAACAATGTTCCTCTCCGTCACTAGGTAGTCCTCTGTGACAGGCTCATAAAACAAGTTTAGACGTGGCGTATGTTAATTTTAAATAAATATAATTTCCTTAATAATCCATAAAATATTATACCATAACCGAAAGAATTCTCGCGCGCTGATTGGTCCAAAGTTATGGTCGATGAGAGTATATAGACCATGAAAGTGGCGTCAGATCACGCCACGCACACGCGCGGGCTAAAAGATGTGTAAGTTTGGTCTCCATGATTGAAAGCGAATTTCATCATGTTTTGTTTGAATCAAGTGCGTATAAGGGTATTTGATTTCGGAATTCAGGATTGGACTTCTACTTAGGTGATCTATCGAAAGAAAATTGACCAGGCATTTGAATTCTTGGTCTAACTAAGAAGAACGGTGCTAGCGAACCGGCAGGAGACTGTCGATGTTCAGTGAACGAGCGCTAACAAGATCTTCAGAAAGAAAAATAATCTCGCTTGCTTCAAGCGATAGGCACACACTCAACGAAGGTAATTAAAATTGTTATTCTTTGAATTCTTGTTCATCTTCTTTTGTATCATTGTCGTTTTTACGTGTCGGACCGGAATCTTTACGTCCCACCGGCAAAGTTTCTTTACGCTCACTCAGGCATCGCTTTTGATAACTACTTGTTCGAGTTTGTTATGGTATAAAACAAATCGACCACATTTTTCCATGGTCTACACTCTTATAGACCATAGAAATGACGCCATAAAATGTCCAAAACTTTGCAGTGAAACCACTCGGCTAACGCCTCGTGGTTCCACTTAAGTTTTGAACATTTTCTGGCGTCATTTCTATGGTCTATAACAGTGTAGACCATGAAAAAATGTGGTCGATTTGTTCATTATTCCCGCGTCTGATTGGTCTAAACGTCTCACGTGATGCAGCCAAAACTAGGAAATATCATGTAGATTCGCTCTCGGAAAACTGTCGCTTCTCTGAGCAGATTATACTTTTAATACTAAAACTTTTATAGTAATTTTTATCCAGCAAGATCACTTCAAATCTGTAATTCCTGCAGCAGATTATTATTGTATGGCTAATAATGGTATTAATATTATTATAATTAATGTAAGAATATTTTGATCACATTAACTTGTTTCTATGGAGACTATATTGTTTATATAGAATATAGGAGTACCAATCAATCGGAGGCAGTAAAGTCATTCAGAATTTTTTAGAGTAGGGTCTTAACTAGAACTTTGCCATAGACGAGGCAAGATCTTGATAGTGGGCTCTAGGGACACCTCCCCCCCCCCCAGAAAACTTTGAAAACTAGAAACTGTGGCACTTTTTTGACATTTTTCATAAGGTATTTTTTTTAAGAAAAAATCAATCTTGTTCACATTGCGATTATTTTCCCAACACAACATGTTTTGTTTTTAATTTTGGGTTCAAATTTAGACGAGGCAAGTGCCTCGTCTTGCTTCTTGCTAGTACAGCCCTGTAGAGTGAGCTCATGGACTACTTACTGAACGATTCTTTTGTTTGTATGCAGGTTGACGTCGCAGAAAAGACCAGAAGAAAACTTAAAATTGGAGTTTTGTTTTTGAATGTTTCAATAAACTTAACGTGTGGGTCTGAATGACTTCTTCTTCAGTTGTTTTAACAACAAAATAATTAACAATTAGACGGCGAGCTCGAGGTTTCTACCGGCTGATAGCTGGCGAGGGGCGAAGCCCCGAGTCAATTATCAAATGCCGGTAGAAACCTAGAGCGAGCCGTATAATTGTGTTGGCATAACCCACTGACCGATCTATTAAACTCAGAATATCGCTAGAATTGATTTATTGAAGGTTTTGACTGATAAAATTCAGCGAAGACTAAGCGCGCGCTCCGAGAGCCTTCTACGGATCGATAGTAGGCACCTGTGTAGCCAATCAGATTGCGCGATTACCAATAGTAGGTCAGTGTGGTTATGCTAACATGATATAGTAGTGTAACTCGAACGTTTTACAGCCGGATAACTGGGAGGGGAAGGTTACTAGATTCAAAACTAAAACTGAGAGTTGCTGATTAAATGAAATGTGGCCATCTTCTACTCCTAGACTGGGTATCATGCGCACTGGCACTACCCTTCAAACGGATTATATTGTGTCTAAAATTATTCTCGACTATTCTGCAGTAATTATGCATATGATAGTGAAAAAGGTCAGAACAAAACCTATGTTGCACGTTTTGATAGTTTCTTTTGCTTCAACTTGCTTCAACTTGCTTGCTTCAACTTATTTTTATTGGGAATGCTTCGTCATAGAAATAACAACCTTTAAATCCCTAAATCGTTTTAGTACACAAAAAAAAACCTATACAAAATAATCGTTGTGCAGGGACCTCGGAGCATTTTTCCAATGTGGGAGGGGAGGGGAGGGGGGAGGGGGCTGACTAGTAACTTATAGTTGAGGGTTTTAGAGACTCTTCCACTTAAGGTAATCAGGGCTTTATTAGACCAAGATTCTGTTCCAGGTATTGCCTGAGCTTTCGACTCTTTTAAACCTTATATATTGGTCGTTGGAATAGTCAGGAACAGATAACAAAGAAAGAAAAAGAGCCGTTTCTTTTTCCACTTGCACTTTCATAACCTCCTGCGCAGACGTTCTTTGGACTCGTCACGCGCTCCTCCATCATCACACGTGACCGGTTAGAGACGGAGGAATGCGTGACGTGCCCAACGAGTTTTGCCATGGACGTTCACCTGACGGTCGAGAATATTTCTATAAGTCAGTGTAGACCCAAGGCAAAAATACAGAGGTCTTTTACTACAACAACATTATTTTTGCGTTAGAAGGTTCATCACTGGAGGCTGAAAGAAATTTTAAGAAACGTTTGGCAGAGTGATAAAAAACTCAATTCTGTGAATTAAATATATTGTAGGTGGGGGCAGGGGGGTCTGAACCTCCCGCCTCCCGTACCTTTTACTCCCGCTTCCCGCCCCTTTCTGCGGTGGCTCCCATCTCTTTGTCCCATGTTTATTGCGAAATATAACGAAATGTTGCGAAATTTTACTGGTTTTCTCCCGGTTTTCGCCACCTTAGGAATCCCGTTTCCCGCCCTCTCCTCTCCCGCTTCACGCCCTTTTTTTTCCCGGGCTCCCACCCCCTGCCCCCCTCCATTATCTTAGAACCTCTTTAGAATTCTGGGTGCACTTACGATAACAATGCTTCCGTCGTCTGCTACGTAATTTTAATTCCAAAGTTATATATATATTCTGACATGCCATAACCGAAAACGAATCAAAGCGCTGGAATTCTGACAGTTAATGCAATAAAACGAGATGCATTAAGTCTTGGAATCAGTGCGCCTCATCTCCCTACTCTCATACCAGCTATAGGACATTAATGCAGTATCGGTTTCGGAGAACTTGCAGTGTAACAATACGCCGTTAGTGTGTCACGTTTCATTTTCATACCGTAAAATAAGGCATCGCATAAAAAAGGAGACAGATTCCCACACATTTTATCTGATGCTTGTGCTTGTGTGGGTCGGTTCAGGAAGGGAAACAAACCTTTATTTTCTGGGATGGCCTTAGCAACACGGCAAAATTAATTACTGGAGCGAAAAGTCATATTTTCATATCATAAACAAAATATTGTTTAGCAAATAAGGCTAATAATTATTTAGGACAGGAAATTGCATCTATTTTTTTATTAAGATACCTCGATGTTTCATAACTGAAGCGGCAACGTTCCACACTTAGTTACAATAACATGACAAGGCTTGTCAGCTCATGTGATGCATCCTGAGCCACTTCAAGTAAACAGGAACTCGTAGGTCACATGAAATCCATGCCATATCACGACATCCCCTTATATTGTATTCTCAGAATTGATGCATCACTTTTCTTGGAATCAAGTGTCGCTTACTCGCATGATACCATTTGTTCACAACTCCGAAAAAGATGCTCTATCATCTTTTGAGTACAGTATCTATGTTTATACTAACTTTCACCGGGGATCTGGATTTCTCAGTAATAACAAGAGTCCGTAATAGCGGGGTGTCCGCAAGGCGAGAGTTACAACTGCTACAAATTATTCTCGACTGTTCTGTAGCGATCATGTTGAACGTTTTGATAGTAACACTGACTTCCTTCTAGTTGTTATTTTTATCTCTGACTTATTTCGAAATAACCCTTCATGATCAATCCCTAAATGGTGTCAGTACACAAAATTAATCTCATACAAAGTGATACCGTGTAGAGGCCCTGCCAGGGTGTCCTCGAGTCGCTTGCCTGAATTTTAAAATGCTTGGTGTCGCTGTTTCATCAGCCATTCTAGGCGTTTTTGTCACTTGTCGGAATTTGGCTAGAGCAATTATTTTTTGTCGCAATTTCATTCATGTGCTGTGGCTACTTTTTGGGTCATGTCGCTTGTCGGAATTTACCCTGGCAGGGCCTCCGTGTAGGTTCAGAGCTTTATGTGACCGAGATTCTGTTACAGGTATTGTCTGAGATTTTGACTCTTTTAAACTTTCAACTTTCAAAATAAATTCTTTAACAGCTTGAATTAACTAATATATTGTCCGAATGAAGCACAACGAACAGAAAACAAAGAAAGCCGTTTTTTTTTTTTTTTTTTTTTTTTTTTCTACTTGTGTTTTCATAACCTCCTTAACGCAGACGTTCTTTGGACTCGTCACGCGCTCCTCACTCTCGCCTGAACGATAAGTGGGGGAGAATGCGTGACGTACTTAGCGAGTTTGGCCGTGGACGTTAACAGTTGACTTAAAAAATGTAGAGGACTTTTTACTGCAACAAGAACATTTCCGCGTACAAAGGCTGGAAGCTGAAAGAAATTTTAAGTAACGTGTGACTTATTGATAAAGAACTCAGTTGTGCCGTAATTAAATACTCATGATTTTAGAACCTCTTGAAGGCACTTCCAAATAATCCTTACACTTTGACGGCTTCTTTGGTTTTTGAGTGTTTTACGATAACAATGCTTTCGTCGTCTGCTACGTTTTTTTTTAAATTCCAAGGTGTTATATACGCTGACATACCATAACCGAAAACGGATCATCGCGCAGGAATTTTGACAGCTGTTGTAATAAAACGAGATGCAATAAGTCATGAAATCAGTACGGCCAGTACGGCTCCTCTGTCTACTCGCATACCGGACATAGGACATTCTTGGGGTACCGTAAAATTCCGGTTATAAGCTCCCCGCTTATAAGCCCCCCTCCCTCCCCCGTTATAGGCCCATCTAATATACCTGGAAACAAACAAATACATCCGATTATAAGCCGCCCCCGGTTATTAGCCCCCCCCCCCCCCCCCCCCTTCCCCCGCGGGGGCTGCCGAATGAGAGTACTAATCAAAAGCCCTCTGGGCTTAGTGTCTCGTGTCACTTTTTAGAGTTTATTTAAAAAAGAGATCGCTTTTCACGTCTATTTATTGCTTGTAAAGTTGATCAGTTATATAACTCCAATAACAGCAGAAAAAGATGACAGACATTGCACTGTATTGCACTTTGGTTCACTAAGCATACATTCAACTGTATACTTATACTATGACTTCCATGTGCTTTCTTCACGCTATATGAGATATCGCTTTGGGTGTTTATTCGTGAACGCTTAGCCTGTTAAGTGATAATGTCATGCGAGTGGTGATGATTTTGTTAATTCTTATAACCTCTTCTCCTGATTTAGTATTGATATTGTGAGGAAAAATTTGGTTTTGGTCACTCTTGAGCCGGTCTTAATGTTTTTGTAACGCCAAAGCTACAACGCAGAGGCTGAAGAACGTGTAAATTACAGTCATTTTCTTCGCTATTTAAATCTACTGAATGAAATATTCTGCTAGGTTCTGCTTAATAGAAAACATTCGATCTTGCTTGACACGTGATTCCGCGCGAACGTACGCAATAAACTATGTAGTAGTGTTTAACTCGCACAAATCTCACTTTTAAAGAGAGACTTTAACTTCTACACAGAGGGGAGAGGAACGGGCAGCTTAAAATCCTATCTCCCTATTTTTTAGCTCCTTTTTCTCCCTCCTCCCTAATTTTGTCGGCCGTTTCTCCCTCCTCCCTAATTTTTCCCCTTTCTCCCTTATCAGTGCTTTTCACAGCTATTTATTACGTAATACTGTATTCAAGAGAGCTTTAAGTGCTCTCAAAAGCTCTGATTACAGTAGATGTAGAGGTCTGTAGAGACCTACAGTGTATAGTCCCTATAGACCACTAGATTTATCATGACCTAATAGTCCTAATAATTATGTACCTTACCTATGAATGATATACATCAACTTTGTGGGTCAATGTGGCGGTGGTCTCCCTTAGTGACCTAAGTAACAGGCTCTTCTCCTCGTCTCAGCGGTTTTAGTTGTAGCTCAACATTGATCGTAATGTACGTTGTTCTTTGCCTCACACTCGTAACAAACTGAATTAACAACATCTTTCATGTTTAGTATTGTTCACTTACAGTCTGGGTCCAAACTGGAGACAACGGTCACAACGATGCCCTCTTTATAAAAAGTCATGGTACCTTGCAGGTGCTCTAACTCGCCTGCTAGAACGCGTAAGTGAGGGTATGTTGCAACGGCCAATTTGTTCTCCGTCGTCACTGTCACTATCGCCATCAGTCAAAGCGTCTTCTTGAATGTCAATTTCCTGAGGAACAAGTTCACTAATATCCTGTCGGATAGTTTGTAGCTCCTCAAACTGATCTTCAGAAATTGTTATACCTTCATTTACGGCAGCTTCTATGGGACAATGAACTTCAATGTTAGTGGCAACATATGTGTCCAGGCATACTCCAGACTTGGTGCATTTCCAGCTGAAATGAAGGCTGTTATCTCTGTCTAAGATAAACATGTCTGCATTTATAGCGGATTCATCATCGCAAACATCTTCCCCTGCAACTATAAGGACTTCGTTTTCTTTCGTGCTTGTGTGGAATACGGTGCCCTTATAGAAAAGTACTTTCCTTTGTGGGGCAATAGCGGTATGCGCACCACTAAGAAAGGAAGAAAAGTCGAGATCCAAACTTTCGGGCGGCTCAGTTGCGTACAAACCAATGGGTAACGTTGAAAATTTATGCGTTGTTGTCTCACTGCGCACCGTGGCAACTCTAACGGCCTCGAGCCACTTCTTCCTGTAGTCGTGTAGCTTTGCAATGTCACGAGATGGTAGCGGCACATATGGTGGCTTTGGAATGCTCGGCATGTCTTCAAACTTAATGAAATCCAGGGGAATTTCATAGTACGACTTAGGGTGCGTGTAAAAGATGAAAGGGAGCTTAGTAATCCTCTTCATCACTTCCTCTGTAATACTAGGAAAATTGATAGCAAAATCCAAGAGAGCCTAAAGGGCTGACAGTCCGTGCCAAACAAATCAAATGTACAAAAAGAGAAATAAATCACTCCTGCATACTCTTAGCAAAGCAATATTCCCCAGATTTATGTCGATTTGGTCAGTAAAATGTTTTTCCTGGTACTTTAAGACCCTTTAAGTTTGCAATTCATAAATTTCCTGTTTGTGACTGAAGACACTGAACCGGAAATGTTTTGGTTGCGCCAAAGTAACGCAAGGCTACACGTAGATATAGAAATAAACAACTTTAAACGGGTTCCTAAGATGTTAACGTATGAAAACATTGAGCATTGTTTCCTTTCTGCAAATTAATTCAGTGCGATCTGTAGTAGACGGGGTTGTTTTTACGCAAAGGTCGCAAAAGTCTTTGGAGTATTACGTGATGCTGGCTTAGCAGGGTGCCTTGGGCCAGAGATACCGGTAACAGGCGCCGCTTTATGAATTGATCGGTTTTCCCTTGTCAACTATTTACTCTCATTTACCATCGTTCGATTCATTTTACCAACTTCTGAAAGCAATTCTAGTGGTAACTCGAAAGAGAAAAAAAATTTCCACTTACCATGGCCTTGACCCTTGACTTGACAGCGGCAGAACACAGACAACACGGACCGTACGATCACCACTAAATCCCCACTACAACCAACTTTCTTCGTTATTATGATGTTATTACAATTTCCAAAAGGTCCCAAAGCTGTCTGTTGACCTCTGCTCAGTGGTAGTTTAAAAAAACACGAAATATTTGTGGACTCTCTGACTCTATGGTCTCTGTGAACAACTCGCGCGAAGGCTCGATTGATCGATTGCGAAGCGCGAAAATTTATACCGCAATCACTGGAACTTACGGGCTCAAAATAGTACCCAGTCTTTTCTCAAAGAAACCTATACCGCTCACTGATATCACGTACCGTATTTCGGTCATTTCGGCTTTGACTTGAATACCGGAAACAAAGGGAAAAACAAGGAAATATCTGAACTGATTGTAAAAAAATAATAACTAACTTTAACAAAATAGTTTTCTCCCTTCTCCCTTTCTGTACTGGTTCTCCCTTCTCCCTTATTTTTTACGTGGTTTCTCCCTTCTCCCTATTTTTTTTCGGCCGTTTCTCCCTCCTCCCTAAACCGTTCCTCTCCCCTCTACACAGAGCTTACTATGCTGTACCATAACTGGTCATAACTTTAAAATGGTTGGGTATTCGATCGACTAACGATTCAAACGATTCAAACCTTTTGTTCAAACGACATGTGATATGTGTGCAAGATTAACTTTGACATTCAATCCCGACCAACTAATTGCTTAGATTACAATCCCTCTTTAACCCCGATACCGATCTGTTGCCGCGGCTAAATTTAAAAAAAGTTGTCTACACAAAGATAAGAACAATGCTTACCGATCGAACAACTGATATTTACATCGTCCTCTCTTTCAGCAACATTTTTACCATTAGCCGATACTAGTTACGTTGATATAAAAGCTATATCTGCTATATTCCACGACTGTAATCTCTATAAATACAGTTGTTACAGTAAATATCCTGTTGAAACATCCACCATTTTCCTACGCTTGGTAAACAGAAATGATTTTCAACTACTTTCCAAAACTCTCAAGATAAAATAATAGATATCAAATGAAAGCACGCTATTCTTTAAATTGGCAACGTGAAGCTGTTATTCTGATACATCACACAATTGCACAAATTAAAACTTTACAAGCGACCACAAGACAAGACACTCCAAAGAGATTTTAGAGCTTCATGTTAAAAACTGCTTTTCTCGCTCAATTTAAGTTGCAGTATACTAGCGTTATATGCACAACAACGACAACGAAAAATTTACAGGCAGGTCCATCTAATGACATCTTGTTGATTATTAGACACTTCTGCTTTTCAGATCCGTTCTAAAACTCATCAATATAATTTCTCTCTTTCGGTTAGTACATTGTATTAGCGGAGCTCCCACGCGCCGAAGGCGCGCGAGCGGAGCATCCATAGGCAGGCAAATGGTATCCTATCGAACCGAGAAATTTTGGGAGTCGCCTACGTCCGTACGTACGTACGCCCGTACGCACGGATTAGGCCTGGGGACGAGGTTGCCCGCGCGTGGCTAAAGAAAAGTAAGGAAATTACAAACAGCAAATAAAGCTCGCAAGGCAAGACAAAATGTACACAAGGGGTAAAATTACACAGCGATACTACACAGCAAAATATCTGAGAGGTTTATTAACCAACTGCTCTTTTTTGTTAGTCTTTTTTCGTGTGTGAGTGTTATGTATCGAAGCCTTTACGCCAAAAAAAAAACAATATGGCTCGATGGCTCTCGTTTGATCGCTACACTGTTAAATTCAATTTATTGGTCTCTGGTCGCATTTTTCGTAACCGTAAAACGAGCAATTGACGTTATCTTCTATCGACTGGATGATGTGGACGTTTCAGTTTGATCTAAACGAAGTAATGTTATGAAAACGCGGGAAAATGTGTTGCGCGGTGTTCACTGTGTAGGCTGAATGAAACCGAGGGTATAAAAAAGAGCGACAGAGAATCGAGAACTTTCTTACCGTAATATTTCTCGCACGATGTCCTCAAAAGTCACCTATATTCCGTGAAATTGTAGATAAAGAAAGAGGTGTACGATGAGACCCGGAATAATTGCGAATGTTATTCCTTGTGCACGTCCAGTTTGCTAGTTTCTGTTGTTTGCGGATGATTCTTCGGCCGTCAACATCAAGAATACAACAACTTTAGCAATGATCGTGTAAAAACGAAGCTAAACACTGCATGCATCAAGTCCGCTGAAGAAAGATACAGGAACCTGATGCAAGGTAACAACCTGTACTGAATTGCTGAGCCTGATTTTGTGACAGAAAATTTCATGATGTATATAAACTTAAGCTTACTTTCTAAGCGCAGTTTCGATAGATTCTGTGTAGGTAAAGTTTCGATCTTTCCTTAACTTAAGCAATATACTTTGCCCCTTTAAGTCGCTTTAACTGTAACTTGTAGTACATTTAAGCTTACGCTTACTGACATTTAAATGTCAGTTCATTTTTTTTGTTCCCCTGAGTTGGTTTTATTTGCTACGGATTAACCGATTTTCTATTGCCGTAAGTTGATTTTCTTTGGCCGTCAATAAAGTCGAATTATAATCCCTTGCCGTGAGAGTTTATTTTCTATTGCTGTGAGTTTATTCCGACTTTCAGCCTACATTTTCTCGGCGGAAAAAATTCATACAGTATAAGTGACGTTTTTCGAAGTGCTAAACGACGACAAAGCAAAAAGCTCGAACAAAATAAATTTATTTAAACTAAACTTGCTCTGAAAAACATGTTTACCCCATCTCAGGCTCGAGCGCGAGGTGAAAAATATAAACTGACTCATATTTTTAAAGTAGTTCAAACATTTTTTTTTGCTTTAGTGTAGTCCACTTTTACACTGAATAATTACACTGAATAGACTCTTAACCCTATTCAGACCCGGGGGGGGGGGGGGCTTTTGAGGCCCGCGCTGACTTTGAACTTTTATAACTTTTTTAAGATTTAACCAAACGCTGCCAAACTTTCTGAGTTTTCCTAAAATTTATCTGGCAACAAATTGGTAGGGTTGGATGATGTGTCAGGAACTTGACATCACCATGGCAACAGCATTTTGACAGGCATGTTTTCCCAAATTTGTAATTTTGCGTGTTTTTGTTAATAAAAATCAACTTAAATGGCATTATTTTTACATTTTTACGGGTTTAAAGCACATTTTTATTCATTTCGAGTACTTTGCAATGATTTTGGGTGGTTTTCTGGCATTTTGGAAAAATTTTGAAATCCAAGATGGCGGATCCAAGATGGCGGCTGTTTTGACATCATGATGTAATTGTCACGTGATGTGACATCACCATCCCACGTGACGTATACCAAAAGAAAGAGTTTCGGACGTACAATACATCCTATAAGTTTCATGGTGATTGCTTAAATATTCTGGAAGTTAGATGGGGGGGGCTTCCGAAGCCCCCCCCCCCGGTCTGAGAAGGTCCAAAAAAGCCCGGTCTGAATAGGGTTAATTAATTTTTTGTCCATTATTTGTTCTGCCTCGAGATTATGATGGATTTATATTTGCCTTGCACCTATGGGCCAGTGAGGCATAAAAGCTTTGACCGCATATTTATCAAAATTAAAACATTGTAACTCCAGCAAAGATTAAATAAATTAAAGGGAAGCTCCGCTTTTAGGCTTGCCTAAATCTATATATTATGCGTTTGTAATAACCTGGTGTATTTCATTCTTCTTCTACGCGTTTTCTGCTTGAGTTACAATTAATTTCATTGATTTTCAGTACAATCTTGTCGGCAAAGGTTAGAATGTTATTTTAAGAACGTAAAACTTGTCTGTATTTTTCTTGATAACTGCTGGCTGCAGCTCAAATATATCCAAAATTGAAAAGCGTACAGCTAATTTAAAGAAAAAAAATGCGTCACATCTACGTGTATTCCTCTTAAGAGCTTCATTCATGCACTGAAAAGGCTGTTGTTGTTGTCTATAAAGTTGTGTCCATTGTAGCGTGGAATTCACAGCAGGATATATGAAGCTACATGTAGTGCCTCTTGACTCAGGTCAATCTTCGGGTCAAAAAAATAAAAAAGCAATGTATGTTTTGCGCTTTAGATTGACATTTCTGCTCTTCAATCCTAAGAAAACTCATCAAATATAATTTCCCTCTTTCGGTCATACATTGAGTTCTACCTTTACCTCAGAGCGGAGTGTAAACGAGGCTTTGCAAATCGAAAGTGTAAATGTTTCTCTCGATGAATCAGGCGCCTGAAAAAAGAAAGGCAAAAAAGTACGACTCCAGACTGGCAGAGTTCTTTTATTGAAATGTGGGAAAAAGTATGGAACAGCACAACGCTAGTTTTGAACATGGATAGTAAAAGTTTTTACTATCCATGATTTGAACAAACAAACGCCACAGTTGACATTTTTAAAGATTTGGCATCAAAATAATTGTCTTTATCTAATCGTTTATCTTCTGTTATTAAATTGTTGTTATTCATGCCACAAAGGTCACCCCTTTCAATACAAAGTTGTGCAAAAGTCACGTAGCAATCATAGTCTTTTAAAAAATGCTCGTTTCTTGTTCAACCTTTTTCAACGCAATTCTCCAACGAACTTTCAACATGCCAAATGCTCGTTCCACTGCAGATCGTAGCGCACCGAACTTTAGGTTTTAAACTTTCGCTGCTCCTGAGTCAGGCGTCCTCTGTCCGGGTAGGGTTTCACTAGCCAGTTCGTTAGCGGATAGGCACTGTTGTCAGCTAAAAGGGGCCTTATTTCTGTTCCATTTTTATTGCCTGTTAGACCACTTAAAATTTGCTCGTTTGCTGCAAGTTCAGAAAAAAACGTCATCTCTTTTTTATAGCGTGCCTGTATTTTTACATAATAAGCCCTTTACAATAAATACTCCTAACTTACTGTTTGATAAACCAGCGCTTTAGTTGCGACCTTTGTAAAGAAACAATTATTCTTTGATAACATTTGTTTTGTGATCGGATGCCGCCGGAATTTCATAACATGGCGGGAAAATTCCGCGGCCTCACAAAGCAAATGTTGACATGGTGGGAAAAATATTGACATGGCGGGAAAAATATTGACATGGCGGGAAAATATCCCCAGTACAATTATCTCGTGTCGTCATGACAACGTCGTCATGACGACACGAGACAAAAAGGGCTAAATGCTTTGTTATGCGTTTTGAACTAAGAACACATATCGATCAACACTCCCGTGGCCCGTTTCGGAACTTTTTTTTCTATTCCGCTTATAAACCCTCCCGGATATAAGCCCCATATTAAAGCCCACCCAAAAACCCTTACGAAGCTAACCAAGGGCTTATAACCGGAATTTTACAGTATCAGTTTCGGAGAACTTGCAGTATAGCACAACACCGTTCGTGTGTCACGTTTCAGCTCCTTACCGTACCCAAATTCGCAAGTTAAGCCAATCAGAAGCGCGATCTCAAGTACCGTCCTGCCTATCCTACGATATCAAGTCACTGACCTGATATGCCACAATATCACGGTCACTTTGAAGTAAAGTAGTGTTACTGTACGATAAATTGAAAAGAGGTTTACCCATAAAACAGAACTTCGTAATTTAAATAAAGCCGTGTTTAGCGGTCGTAAAAAGAGAAAAACTTTCCCGCCAAAACTAAACTTGAGCGCGCTCGCCAATTTCGCGATGTTTGCCGATGAGTACTGAGACATTCATACTGAAAAAAGGAGTCGGAATTTCCATTTTTTTTCGCTTAATTTGAATTTTAAAAAGTTAGGGAATGAAACTCTAAACAAAAGAGTGAAAAGAAAAAGGAGAAGAAGAACTTGGTAAAAGTGTTGAAGACCTATTTAACACAATTTGCAGTACGTACCTTGCATGCAAGCATGGCTTCAACAGAGCGACAAATATAACCGGAGTTCAGTGCCTGAATTTGGGTACGGTAAATACCTAATCGAACCTTTTTGGTACGCTTCGGCTGCATATCAGGCTCGTTTGGTCTCGCCGAAGCGTTTAAAAAAGGTACGACTAGGTATATAAATACTGTATAATAAAGCAATGAATTAACACGACACAGATCCCACACATTTTTTTTTTATGCTTGTGATTGCGCATATGGCTTAGAGTGCTTAGTGTGCTTAAATGTGCTTATCCAGGGTTAAATATTGTTGAACAATAATAAATCATAGAGCCATTAGCAACACGACAGAATTAAACTGGAGTGAAAAGTATCATAATCAAAATATTGTTTAGCAGATAAGGCTAATATTTTTTTAGGACAGGAAATCGCATCGGGTTTTTTATTAAAATATCTCGATGTTTCATAACTGAAGTTGTAACATTCCACACTGAGTAAAAATAACATGAAAAGGCTTGTCAGCTCATGTGATGCATGCTTAGTACACTTCAAGTAAAAAAAAAACAAGAACTCGTAGGTCACTGACAGTCACATGAAATTCGTGCCTTATCATGACGTTCCCTGATTTTGTATTTTCAGAATTGACGCATCACTTTTCTTGCATTGGAATCAAGTGTCGCTCACTCGCATGATAACGTTCGTTCACGACTCCAAAAAAGATGTTCTATCATCTTTTGCTTACAGTATCTTTGTTCATACTAATGCTATGGAACACAATTGCCGCTGAAAGAGAAATTTATGTTTCACCAAGCGGAAATGATTCGCCACTTTGCACTAAAGAACTCCCGTGCAAGAGTCTCGATGAGGCACTATCGCTCGCTTATGGTCTTAACTCTACAAGGATAATATTGGCAAAAGGAAGCTACACGATGAAAAATAGCCACAATTTTACCAGGATGACTACGTTTGAACTGTTTGGCAATGGCTCAAACCGAGACGACGTAAAAATAACGTGTGATGCAAATGTTAGCCTTTCGTTTATTCTTAGCGAGAATATTTCCTTCGAGGGAATCAAGTTACAAAAGTGTGGTGGATGGCATCAGAGCGTTGTAGGAATTAAAAAACATTATCCAGATCTCCACGATGCGAAATTCAGGGCAGCCTTGGACTTTCGATATTGCAGAAATCTTCAAATCTCAAATGTCGAAATTTCGTTTTCTCCAGGACTAGGCGCTAATTTGTATGATGTTGGAGGCTTCGTGAACTTTACTGACAGTGTGTTTGCTGATAATAAGGCTTCAGATGATGAAACCAGCAGGTGCAACCCACTTGCCAAGTACGTGTATTCAGGAGGTGGTGTTTTTGTGATTTTAAACCGGTACGGCTCTAATACAGTGAATGTAACGCCAAGCGAGCATGACTCATATCAACACGACAACCACTATTTGTTTACAAATTGCCACTTTCTAAGAAATAAAGCGCGCTGGTCACGCAACGGTGAACACAATGATATCAATACGCTTGGACGGTGTTTCAGCAGCGGTGGAGGGTTGGCAGTGTACTTTCACGGAAATGCTTCGAGATGCAATGTTTCAATCCAAGCTTGCAACTTCACTGATAATCTGGCCTCGTGGGGAGGTGGTCTTCAAATTAAAACGAAAGACAACACGGAAAACAATACCTTTGTAATAGAGGGAACGACGTTTTTGAGAAATAAAGCAGTTTTGGCCGGTGGAGGAGCTCGCATTGGAAATACACCAAACAAAGATGCTCAGCTTTTTTGGAATCTATTCCATATCAACAACTGCTCGTTTCTGAACAACGCCGCCGAACGGGGAGGTGGCGCCTCAATCTTTGGGACAACAATTCCCCGAAAATGCACCAAACACACAGATTCCCCTGTCACACAGTTCTTCTTTAATGGCTGCAATTGGCAGAACAACAAAGGAATTGTAGGGGCTGCCATAGGGCTGTATCTTTACAACTATACTAAAGACCAAATTGGACCGAAATTTCATGTTTGTTTTGATAATGATACCCTGTTTGAGTCTAATGAGGCTCGCGGCTATCGAGACCTGACAATTGAACAAGGAGCTCTCTACAGTATGGAGGTACCTCTTATCTTCAAAAACACTACCAAATTTTTGACCAACAGCAAGTCCGCCTTAGTTTTAAATAAGGCGACACTCCACGTAAATGGCCAACTAGATTTTATCAACAACACTGGGTTTAGAGGCGGCGCAATAGCAATGTATGGACGATCGAGAATTATTTTCCATGAAAATTCAAAGTTAAGCTTTGAAGCAAATTCATGCGTGCACAAAGGTGGAGCAATGTACATTCAAACGCCACGCCCTCCCCTGAAAAGTTTCAACGCAACTTGTAATAACAGTTTGAACGCAACTGGTACTAGCATTTACACTTGTTTTTTCGGCTATTTCAACTCCTCCGTAGATTATGATGACTGGAATACAACAGTCATCTTTACAAATAACAATTGCAAATCACCCCATAACGCCTCAGGAAAAGCAGTCTATGCCACTACACTTAAAAGATGTTGGAAAGCGTGTGAGAATCGGAATCACAACAGCGTATTTAGATGGAAGTTTGTCAAGTTTAGAGATTTGCCTGATAATTTAACGAATTTTTCGGGAAAAGTTGCGACAGACCCAGTGGACATAAAGCATGTAAAGAGGGACTGGGAGGTTGCTCCAGGTGAGGTTTTTAATGCAACTGTCATTTTGCGTGACGAGGTCAAGAACCCGGTCCCAGCAATTATTGATATTGTAATCAAATCGACCTCAGTAAGCCTTAACAACAATACATCATCCTTGTTTCTAACGACTGGCCATGGGAAAGTAACAAGAATCTCTTTACGTGGAAGAGAAGGAAGCAGATTTTCCGTGGAACTGAACTACATCGGATGTCAAATTATCGGAAAAGCAATACAAGATATCAAGTTGAAGAAGTGCTACGCTGGATTTCGTTTTTCGGATAAAACGTCCATGTGTGAATGCATAAAACCTGTCACGAATAGGGAAGCTAGAGGCGTCTCAAGATGCACCTCTGATGGAAAGAGCCTTTTTGTGAAGAAAGGATACTGGGCAGGAGAAGTTGATGGCAAGTTTTTCACGTATATCTGCCCTGTTGGATACTGTAATTCAAGCAATTTAAACTCTGATGAGTATCGTTATGTTAAGCATCACGTGTGCAAAGAAGGTAGAAATCAGAGCAGCATACTTTGCGGACAATGTGATGGAAATTACACCATTACTGTTGGTAGCGAAAAGTGCCAACCGGGATGCACGAACTGGTACTTGTTTCTCTTGATACCTGTTGGTTTGGGTCTTCTTCTCCTTGTCATGGGAATCATGCTGATTGATCTCGATTTCTTTACTGGATACCTAAACGCCTGGCTGTACTCTTACCAAGTTATGGAACTCTTAGCACCAGATGGATTTCAATTCAACGCTTTTCGTGAATTTGTCACTGCTTTAACCAAGATACAAATTCAAGTTGGCAGCAACAGCTTCTGCTTGGCCAAAAGCTGGGACGATGCAGATAAGCTAATGGTGTTGTACGCCATCCCGGTTTATGTAATAGCAACTGTCGTCTTGCTAGCGAAGATGGTGGGTGCTTTTCCAAACTGGTGGTTTAGCAGACGGGTCAGAGCTCCATTTCGCGGCATATGCACCATCCTTGTACTTTGTTATACGGACGTCACCTATATTTCTCTCAGGATTCTGCGTTACGCCAACGTTGGATCAAAGACCGTGCTCTTCGTCAATGGTGACATAGAGTATTTCAAAAAAAATCATCTCTATTATGGAATCGTCGCCATATTATTCATTTTGGTGTTCGTGTTACCGTTTCCGTTGTTCCTTTTATTTCGCCCTCATCTGACCAAAGGTCTTCGCCCCGTGCTGAATCTCAATCGCTGGAATCCGTTTTTTGATGCTCTTCAAAGCTGCTTTAAAGATCAGTATCGTTGGTGTGCGGCTTTCTACTTTATCTGCCGGCTGGGTATCCTGGTAGTTCATACGTTCATGCCGCCGAGTCCAGTGAAAAGACTTCTGCTGGAGGGTTGCTGTATCTTGATCCTGCTGATCTTTGCAATCCTCAGGCCCTACAAGGAAGCTCGTGATGTCAACGAGGGCGAGAAGAGTTACGAGTGGATGTACATATCTGACGTAGTACTCCTGACCACTCTTACCTTTATTGCTGTGATAAGTTCCCCAATCGAGAACAACGGTACGACTATTCATGGTACAAATCACGGTTTCCAAACAGTACTCAACATTTTGTCGTGCATTCCCGCTGTAGTGTTGTTGGGAGTAGCTTGCTGTATTGGCAGAAGATACCTATCCGCTTTCCGAGGACCTCCAGGCGATGAGACCGTACCAGTTATGTCTGAAACATCAAACATAAGAAGAGCAAGCATGTCGGAAACTCCCGAAACATCCGAGACTCGACACAGCAGCAGAGGAAGCCGCAGCTTATCAGGCAGGCCTCAAACATCCCGATATCTCTATGATACCATAGATATCCTTACCAACTGAAATTAAAATAAGTAATTAACTTTCTAATATGTACAATAAGCGAATGAAAAGGACTTTAATAACAGACATATAAAATCGCTTGCACTGGATTAAAGCTTTTACACCTCGATTTATGGTGAAATTAAATTCGATTGCCGAGCTTTCAGTTGATCAAAAGAACTAAAACCAAAACTAGTCGGGGTAACAAGTGCGTCCAAGCATTGGAAGAGTTTCCGATAATCATTATATAATCTAATCAAAACTTAAACAAATTCTCGAATCTGATTGGGTAGCAACAGGCCCGACTAATGCTAATTGGACAGTTAAGGGACGTACCTGTTTCGACAGTACGCCGTATTAATTTAAGCGCGCTGCAATAAGACACCTGCACTCAAGTGGGTTCCTTTTCCATGAATCTAGAAAAACACCTTTCTGTTGCCCTCGACCTTTTTTGTTGTTTGTTTCTTAGGTTTTTCTAAACAGTTCATTGGCAGCAGGACTTTATGTTGTTTCATTGTGTCTGTAGTCGTATTAGTGAATAACAAAACGAATTTTTGGTTGGTAGTTGCTTGATTACTCATGTAATGACGGGATACCGTCATTATAATTAACTGGTACTTATTCACTCAATTCAATCGAAAGCTTCTAATTGGAGGATTTAAATGGGGCTAACCGGCCAACATGTTGACCAAAAATAGACTAGATCAAAATGTTTACTTTTGAGCTTCTCGTTCATAACTGTTGTTGTTATAGAGCTGGATCTTTACCCAACAGCGCGCGTTCTTATTGGCTACTTAGAGGTCACATGACATCTAACAATAAAACCGTTTCCCGCCAAAAGTCTTTGAGTGGGCAACATTACAAAATCTATGACGTCAGAGGGTAACAATGCAATGTTGCTCGCGAATGTTGACCGACGACTGCCGTTTCGTTGTGTTATATAACAAATCACTTAATGACTGGTCCCTCGGGAAACCAGTTAACGCCTCGGGAAACATTGAGGTTCCCTGGAAACAAAATTAACTGTTTCCCTTGGGACAAGTCATTATAATTAAGTGTATAATATGAAATTGTAGAACTTTTTTGGATCGCCACGCAATTTTCAACGATGCAAGGAGACGAGATGATGCCTTGCACAATTATCCATTACATTATGATTGTCGTCCATGTAAACGAAAAAATAATAAGAAATATTTATTATTGTAGGAGAGGATAATCATTGTATCATCGGACAGTAGAACTTTGGATTGAAAGTGAAGTGAGAGGCTTGGTTGTATTTTTGGACCTTCGTTTTGTGCCTAAGGAAAATACTAATACACTGCAGTTGAACCTCCCCTTATAATTACGGAAAATATTATCTTCCGTAGGCGGACCCTAGCGCTTAACACGGACATTTTTGACCTATTGTCAGTAAACAACTTCCCCATGCTGACACTTTTTCCGGTCCCAAGGGTGTCCGCTAACGGAAGGTTTGACTGCACATTGGAAAAAAGTAGTGTTTGTAGATGAAGAAGATACAGTGTCGACATATTTTTATTATAATAGAATTTTTAAAAATTTCTAACGTCTTGCCTCTCAAATACTCAAAATAAACTAATATAAGAGTTTCGAAGTTGTAATTGTAAAACGTTTTTTATATTTTTATTCAATATAGTAGGTTGCGAAACTGATACGAGGTTTGAATTTTTGGTTATTTTGAAACAGTTTGTAAGTGTTCACCTCTTTTATCTTGAACAAGCAAACTTCAATTTTAAGTTTTAAAGTTTAATGGTCCAAAAAGGTGTGTCATTTCATGATCTTGTTGGTAACCTACTAAAATTAAAAAAAAAAATGGCAAAAAATAAGTTAAAAAATCTATATAAAAGTTTGACCCGATCAATTTACGGAGTCATAGTTCTTTAACACCAAAGTCATTTACAAATTTTAGGTAAATTTACAAATTGACAAATTTTAAATAAAATACCTCGTATACAATGTGTGGTACTGTAGTTGTTCGTTTTTAAATTAACCGCGCGAGGGCTTTCTTTTGTTTTGGAAATGCATGTGGAGGTGATCCAGATCCAGTTGCATTCTTATACATTGAGAGTTTTCTGTCGCTGAGAATAACAATATAAGACCATTTGCGGACAAATTTACCGCCAACTCGATATCAAATTATCCGCAGTGTTGCTTTGGCCGATTGCAGCATTTGCTCATGCTCCGTGTGTGTCAACTTGTTCCTGGTAGGCGAGGAAAAAATAACCAAGCTGTTTATATGGAAAAAAGTTGGCTCGTTCCCCAGGGTCACCCTACCTTTAAAGCGAGTGACCCAGCCTCCCGAACCAACTTTGCAATTTCTCACTGATATAAACGGCGCAGCTATTTATAAAGAAACGCATGAAAAGCTCCCTCGCCCGGGGTGGCTCGGTATGGAGGGTAACCCTTCTACCAGGGACAAAAAGCCTCGATATAAACAGGCCCTTAGTATTAAGAGGCTTTCTTTCTTAAAAACACCCACTCAAATTCGCGTCAAAAAATAATTTTGTCTAAAACTCTGGCAACTGAAAGACTTTACCGAGGCTAGAACTAAAACAGATTTGGTTTGATTCAAAATGATTTTCTGGCCGCGTTAGGAGCCATTAAATATTTTGCCCTTTCGGGCCCGCCGCAACAGTTGAAAAATTAGAAAAATAGGCATTTTTGAGTTGCTGTCAAATATTTCATTCGCATCGAACACCGACAATTTTTATATCAATTTGTTCATAAACATTTCTAGTTTTCTAAGAAGGTAGCAACTTTCCCCTCGATTTATCTGGAAATGCGGAATCAAGGATATAATGACCACTTCTGATTGGCATCGAACGAAGATTGAAAACTGACCTTGATTTGGAAGCGAATATTTCAATTTCGAGACCTAGCTGATAACTCTACTCTACACAGCCGAAAAGTGTAGTCCTCTATCTGCTAAAATATGCAAAATCAAATGTACGTTTTCAGTATTTCAAAAGTTATGACCATTTGTATCAGCCTAGTATCAGCACATGTGCGAGTAATAACAACATTTCCGCTTATATTGTCGTTATTACTCGCACATGTGCTGATACAAACGGTCATAACTTTTGAAATACTGAAAACGTACATGTGATTTTGCATATTTTAGCAGATAAAGGACTACACTTCCAGCTACAAGTACCAGTGAACTTGTAGCTGGAAAATAAACAGTATAAAATGAGCTGATTGCGTTATTGGAGTTGGACGGCTAATTCCCCATGAAAACCGACTTCAACAATATAGCACTGTGACAATGTTGCCCTCCGTCGTTAGGTGGTCTTATCATCTAGTCTTGTGAAAGGCTCGGGAAACAAGTTGAGACATGTAAATATAATTTGCTTTATTATATGGAGGAGAGTGTTTTACTGGGAACTAAACCACTCGTAGATTCCATACGCCACTCCATCCGGGACCCGAGTGGCGTATTTTCCGTATGACACTCATGCGAGTGACATATCGCTCATTGACGTCACGATTTGCGCCATTTCTATTTTGCTGAATGAGCTTGGTTTCGTGTCATTTGTTGTTAGCAAGCATCGGCACGAAGGTTAAATTTGTTTAACTAAGCAACGAAAAAGAATGAGTTTTCCAAAAAGGTTAATAATGAGAATAGGATAATGGAAACCTTGACGATTTTTTAAAGATTTTAGAGGGAATTCTTCGCAAGGGATTTCACGAGTGCAAGACGTCGTGAAGAAGAAAACAAAAGCAGTTGAAAACTATTGATCGGCCATCAAGACTTTGCCGCATCGGATTCAAGTCAAAGTCAGTGATGTTTTCCGTTCTTACGTGTTATTTAGTTGACGAGTATTTTGTTTGATCGGAATTCAGTTTTTAGTGTTTCTATATCCTGGGCACGGGTGCTTTGTATTTTCTTATAAAGACGAACGCTGATTTGTAAAACTGGCTCGATTATTCGAAAACAATGAAATAAAATTCGGCAACGTCAACTACATGTGGTCTCCATATAATAAAAAGAACATTACACTTTGGCTCAAAGATATGAATTTTATGTTCTCGTGGCAAAAACGATATCACACATGCTCGTTCGCTACGCTCACTCGTGAGATATCGTTTCTGCCACTCGAACATAAAATTCATATCTTCTCGCCACCGTGTAATATCCTCTTTATATTCAAAGAATATAGGCTAGGAATACCAATCGGATGCAGTAAAGGCACTGAGATTTTATTACAGTGAGCTGAATGGACTTACATACCGTTTTGGTTTTTGCAGGTTGACGTCACAGGGAAGACCTTCAGGAAGTAAACTAACAATTGGTGTTTTGCTCTTGAATGCTTCAATAAACTTAATGTGTAGGCCTGAGTGATTTCTTCTTCAGTTGTTTTTAACCAAAACCCATGATATAGTAGTTTATTCCGAACTTTTTAGGGCCGAATTACTGGGAGGGGAAAATAACTAGATTGAAACTAGATTCCTCAGTTGATAAATTATCCTGACCATTTTATACTCCTAATTTAGTATCATGCGCAAAGACACTAAACTTTAAACCAACTAGTGTGCCTCAAATTATTCTCGACTACTCTGCAGCGGTTATGCTTGTAAAAAGGCCAGTGAAAATGGCCAGAACAAAACCTATGTTGCACGTTTTGATAGTTTCATTTGCTTCAACTTGTTTATTTTAATCAACTTATTTGGGAATGCCTCGTCATACCAATTATAACCCTTCAATCCCTAAATCATTTCAATACACACAAAAACTAAACAAAGTCATGTAGTACAGGGACCGCGGAGCATTTTTCCAATGGGGAGAGCGGCGCTGACTAGTGACTTGTAGTTGGGAGGGGGGGGGGGGGGGAGGCTGTGGAGACTCTTTTCGTAAAGGTAATCAGGGCTTTATGAGACCGATATTTTGTTCCAGATATTGCCTGAGCTTTCGACTCTTTTAAAACTTTACATTTAAAAAAATAATTCTTTTGCAGCTTAAATTAACTAATATATTGGTCGTAGGAAAAGCCACGAACAGATAGCAAAGAAGCAAACAAAGCCCTTTCTTTTTGTACTTGCACTTCCATGACCGCTTACGCAGATGTTCAGTAGTAGTAGTAGTAGTAGTAGTAGTAGTAGTAGTAGTAGTAGTAGTAGTAGTAGTAGTAGTAGTAGTAGTAGTAGTAGTAGTAGTAGTAGTAGTAGTAGTAGTAGTAGTAGTAGTAGGAGGAGGAGGAGGAGTAGTAGTAGTAGGAGGAGGAGGAGGAGGAGGAGGAGGAGGAGGAGTAGTAGTAGTAGTAGTAGTAGTAGTAGTAGTAGTAGTAGTAGTAGTAGTAGTAGTAGTAGTAGTAGTAGTAGTAGTAGTAGTAGTAGTAGTAGTAGGAGTAGTAGGAGTAGTAGTAGTAGTAGTAGTAGTAGTAGTAGTAGTAGTAGTAGTAGTAGTAGTAGTAGTAGTAGTAGTAGTAGTAGTAGGAGTAGTAGGAGTAGTAGTAGTAGTAGTAGTAGTAGTAGTAGTAGTAGTAGTAGTAGTAGTAGTAGTAGTAGTAGTAGTAGTAGTAGTAGTAGTAGTAGTAGTAGTAGGAGTAGGAGTAGTAGGAGTAGTAGGAGTAGTAGGAGTAGTAGTAGTAGTAGTAGTAGTAGTAGTAGTAGTAGTAGTAGTAGTAGTAGGAGTAGTAGTAGTAGTAGTAGTAGTAGTAGTAGTAGTAGTAGTAGTAGTAGTAGTAGTAGTAGTAGTAGTAGTAGTAGTAGGAGTAGTAGGAGTAGTAGTAGTAGTAGTAGTAGTAGTAGTAGTAGTAGTAGTAGTAGTAGTAGTAGTAGTAGTAGTAGTAGTAGTAGTAGTAGTAGTAGTAGTAGTAGTAGTAGTAGTAGGAGTAGTAGTAGTAGTAGTAGTAGTAGTAGTAGTAGTAGGAGTAGTAGTAGTAGTAGTAGGAGTAGTAGTAGTAGTAGTAGTAGTAGTAGTAGTAGTAGTAGTAGTAGTAGTAGTAGTAGTAGTAGTAGGAGTAGTAGGAGTAGTAGGAGTAGTAGTAGTAGTAGTAGTAGTAGTAGTAGTAGTAGTAGTAGTAGTAGTAGTAGTAGTAGGAGTAGTAGTAGTAGTAGTAGTAGTAGTAGTAGTAGTAGTAGTAGGAGTAGTAGTAGTAGTAGTAGTAGTAGGAGTAGTAGTAGTAGGAGTAGTAGTAGTAGTAGTAGTAGTAGTAGTAGTAGTAGTAGTAGTAGTAGTAGTAGTAGTAGTAGTAGTAGTAGTAGTAGTAGTAGTAGTAGTAGTAGTAGTAGTAGTAGTAGGAGTAGTAGTAGTAGTAGTAGTAGTAGGAGTAGTAGTAGTAGGAGTAGTAGTAGTAGTAGTAGTAGTAGTAGTAGTAGTAGTAGTAGTAGTAGTAGTAGGAGTAGTAGTAGTAGTAGTAGTAGTAGTAGTAGTAGTAGTAGTAGTAGGAGTAGTAGGAGTAGTAGTAGTAGTAGTAGTAGTAGGAGTAGTAGTAGTAGTAGTAGTAGTAGTAGTAGTAGTAGTAGTAGTAGTAGTAGTAGTAGTAGGAGTAGTAGGAGTAGTAGTAGTAGTAGTAGTAGTAGTAGTAGTAGTAGTAGTAGTAGTAGTAGTAGTAGTAGTAGTAGTAGTAGTAGTAGTAGTAGTAGCAGGAGTAGTAGGAGTAGTAGTAGTAGTAGCAGTAGTAGTAGTAGTAGTAGTAGTA
Source organism: Oculina patagonica (assembly GCF_052425735.1). Classification (NCBI taxonomy): domain Eukaryota; kingdom Metazoa; phylum Cnidaria; class Anthozoa; order Scleractinia; family Oculinidae; genus Oculina; species Oculina patagonica. Next base: position 24,427,977 of record NC_135762.1, read on the forward strand.
GTAGTAGTAGTAGTAGTAGTAGTAGTAGTAGTAGTAGTAGTAGTAGTAGTAGTAGTAGTAGTAGTAGGAGGAGTAGTAGTAGTAGTAGTAGTAGTAGTAGTAGTAGTAGTAGTAGTAGTAGTAGGAGTAGTAGTAGTAGTAGTAGTAGTAGTAGTAGTAGTAGTAGTAGTAGTAGTAGTAGGAGTAGTAGGAGTAGTAGTAGTAGTAGTAGTAGTAGTAGTAGTAGTAGTAGTAGTAGTAGTAGTAGTAGTAGTAGTAGTAGTAGTAGGAGTAGTAGGAGTAGTAGTAGTAGTAGTAGTAGTAGTAGTAGTAGTAGTAGTAGTAGTAGTAGTAGTAGTAGTAGTAGTAGTAGTAGTAGTAGTAGTAGTAGTAGTAGTAGTAGTAGTAGTAGTAGTAGTAGTAGTAGTAGTAGTAGGAGTAGTAGTAGTAGTAGTAGTAGGAGTAGTAGTAGTAGTAGTAGTAGTAGTAGTAGTAGTAGTAGTAGTAGTAGTAGTAGTAGTAGTAGTAGTAGGAGTAGTAGGAGTAGTAGGAGTAGTAGTAGTAGTAGTAGTAGTAGTAGTAGTAGTAGTAGTAGTAGTAGTAGTAGTAGTAGTAGTAGTAGTAGTAGTAGTAGTAGTAGTAGTAGTAGTAGTAGTAGGAGTAGTAGGAGTAGTAGGAGTAGTAGTAGTAGTAGTAGTAGTAGTAGTAGTAGTAGTAGTAGTAGTAGTAGTAGTAGTAGGAGTAGTAGGAGTAGTAGGAGTAGTAGGAGTAGTAGGAGTAGTAGGAGTAGTAGTAGTAGTAGTAGTAGTAGTAGTAGTAGTAGTAGTAGTAGTAGTAGTAGTAGTAGTAGTAGTAGTAGTAGTAGTAGTAGTAGTAATAGTAATAAATTGCTTTATTTGCATGACCGTTACCGTTTACAGTGTTGCAAAAGCATATCTAAACTAAAAGTAACAAAACGATCCTATTATATCATACTAAAACTTGATTAAGTTACATCGCTTTCACCTGATAATAACAATGCATCACGTAAATTCATACATGAAGAAATAAACTTCATAACTAGCTTATTAACATGATAATCATTAGAGTTCATAAGAAGTTTAATGTTTTCTGAGGTTGTTTTCCTTTCAAAGTCAGGTACTATCTCATTGATTCGTTTTAAGAATGTCCGCCTTTGGGAAGAGTATTTGCTACAATCTAATAAGAAATGTGTTTCGTTTTCTACTTGATTTGACTTGCACAATGGACATAATCTATTTGCTGTGGGTATATGGTCAGTCTGATATCTACCCAGTTCAATCATAAGTTTGTGATTACTTAATTTAAATTTCACAAGATTTTTTCTTTCATTAAAATATCTTAACTGTTGTAAATAATCAGATGCAACGTATTCATTTTTAAAAACTTTAAAAAATTCTAATTTCCTTGAGTGTTCTAGGCTATGTCGCCAGAAAGATATATATTTCTCTTTCATATTGGTTGTGTATCGTTTAATTCTATAATTATCTAAAGATTCCGGGTCGAAATTGGGGAGATGGTAGTGTTCTATTAAATTCAAAAAATTGGAATAAAATCCGGAGTTGTTGATAGAGTGTAAGTTCTTTGACATAAGAAAAGATTGTTTGACAATTGAGTCGTTGTCTTTCTTGTTTAGATAGACAAAGTATTTCATAATTCTCTGGTTAATTGGGATAATTAAAGGTAATCTTCCAAGTTCCGCTCTACAAGCTATGTTCGAGGCCTTATTGTTTACTTCTAAGTACCGTTTACAAAATTTGAGATGAATTTTTTCTATTGGGGAACTATCCCAAGTTTTAAAATTCTGTTTCATGTACATCCCCCATATCTCACTGTTGTAGCTTAAGATAGGAAATATCATTGTGTCAAAAATTTGGGATGCAGTATTAGGTCTAAGTCTATTAAGGGTTGAGTGTTTTCGTATACTAAAAAAGGCATGCATCGCTTTTTCTTTTAAGTGTTCGAGTGCAAGAGTAAAGTTTCCCGTTGGGGTTAAACGTGTTCCTAAATACGTGTATTCTTGAACAATTTCAATTGATTCAGTGCCTATATTGAAGCTGATGTCAATGGACTTTCTTTGGCGTTTTTTAATTTATCATTATTTTTGTTTTCTTTGGATTGATTTTTAGCATCCACGTTTCGCAATAGGACGAAAGGACGTTTAAACAGTTCTGCAATCCAAGTTTGGATCTTGATAGTATAATCAAATCATCTGCGTACAACAGGGAGTTTATTTTTGTTCCATTTGGAAGTACAAATGGATCAGATAGAGTGTTTTCAAATAAATATGGCAAATTATTTATATAGAGATTAAATAAAAGGGGGCTTAGGATACACCCTTGACGTACACCTCGTGAGTAGTAGTAGTAGTAGTAGTAGTAGTAGTAGTAGTAGTAGTAGTAGTAGTAGTAGTAGTAGTAGTAGTAGTAGTAGTGTGGCTTTACAATCAAAAACAAACTAAATTAAGCTAAACTAGTAAAATGAAAACCTATTATATGTATTACAGAGATTTTAAGAAATCAATGTAAAGAGACATCTATTTATAAAAGCCCGTTCGACATCTACGATGTCGAAATTTCGTCATCTCCAGGACTAGGCGCTAATTTGTACGACGTCGGAGGCTTCGTGAACTTTACAGACAGTGTGTTTGCTGATAATAAGGCTTCTAATGACAGCAACTCAGATAAAGCAAGAGAATGGAAGCCGCTTTCCGAGTACGTGCATTCAGGAGGCGGGATTTTTATTATTTTAAACCGGTACGGCTCTAATACAGTAAATGTAACGCCAAGCGAGCATGACTCATATCAACACGACAACCACTATTTGTTTACAAATTGCCACTTTCTAAGAAACGAAGCTCGCTTGTCACGCACCAGTGAATACAAAGATCTCAATACACCAGAACTTTCTTTTAGTAGAGGTGGCGGATTGGCAGTGTTCTTCAATGGGAACGCAACTAGATGCAGCGTTGTAATCCAAGCTTGTAACTTCATTGCTAATCAGGCCTCGTGGGGAGGGGGTCTTCAAATTGAAACGACAGACAACACGGAAAACAATTCCTTTGTAATAGATGGAACGACGTTTCTGGGAAATACAGCAGATTTGGCTGGTGGAGGAGCTCGCACTGGAAATACGCCACACAAAGATGCTCAGCTTATTTTGAATCGGTTCCATATGAAGAACTGCACATTTGCAAACAACGTGGCCGTATGGGGAGGTGGTGCCTCAATCTTTGGCACAACAATTCCCCGAAAATGCGCCAAACACACAGATCCTAACGTCACTCAGTTCTACTTCAACGGATGCAGCTGGCAGAGCAACATAGGAAATGTGGGGGCCGCCATGGGGCTATATCTTTACAACTATAATGAAGACCAAATTGGACCGCAAATTCCATTCCGTGTTTGTTTTGATAATGATACCCTGTTTGAGTCTAATGAGGTTCAACTTCTTAACCGCTCCCTGACGATAGGACAAGGAGCTCTCTACAGTATGGAAGTACCTATGATATTCAAAAACACTTCCAAATTTGTGAACAATAGCAAGTCCGCCTTAGTTTTAGATGGATCAACACTCGAAGTTCATGACCAACTACAATTTATCAACAACACTGGGTTTAGAGGTGGTGCGATAGCAATGTATGGACGATCGAGAATTATTTTCCAGGAAAATGCAAACTTGACCTTTGAAGCAAATTCGTGTGAAGACAAAGGTGGAGCAATGTATATTCAAGCCCCAGGACCTCCCCTGGTAAGTTTCAACGCAACTGGTACTAACATTTACACTTGTTTCTTCGGCTATTTCAATCCCACCGTGGATTATAATGAGTGGAAAACAACCGTCATCTTTAAAGATAACAAATCGCTGCGTAGCACCTTGGGAAAGTCAGTCTATGCCACTACACTTAAAAGCTGTTGGCAAGCGGGCGAGAATCGACGAAACAACACCGTATTGAGATGGAACTTTGTCAAGTTTGAAAACTTGCCTGAAAATTTCAGGAACTTTTCTGGCGAAGTTGCGACAGACCCAGTGGATATAGAGCATGTAAAGAGTGACTGGGAGGTTGCTCCAGGTGAGGTTTTTGATGCAACTGTTATTTTGCGTGACGAGGTTAAGAATCTCGTTCCAGGAATTATTGACATTGTGATCAAACCGCCTTCAGTTGGCCTTCATAACCCATCAACCCTGTTTCTCACGACTGGCAAAAAAATTACAAATATCATTTTACACGGAAGAGAAGAAAGCAGCTTTTCTGTTGAGCTAAATTGCATCGGTAATCAACTTTTAGGAATAAAGATACAAAATGTAACGTTAAAGAAGTGTTACCCCGGATTTCGTTTTTGGAATAAAACATCCATGTGCAAATGCATGAATTCGAAGTCCTTCCCAAAATTAAGAGACCAAGCTAGAGGCGTCTCAAGATGTACTTCTGATAGGAAGAGCCTTTTGGTGAAGCAAGGATACTGGGCAGGAGAAGTTGGCGACAATTTTTCTACGTATGTCTGTCCTGATGGATACTGTAATTCAAGCGAGTCAAGCTCTAACGAGTATCGTTATGTTAAGGATTTCATGTGCAACGAAGGTAGAAATCAGAGCAGCATACTTTGCGGACAATGTGATGGAAATCACACCATAACTGTTGGTAGCGAACAATGCCAAAAGGGATGCTCGAACTGGTACTTGTTTCTCTTGATACCGTTTGGTTTAGTCCTTCTTCTGCTTGTTATGGGAATCATGCTGATAGATCTCGACGTCTTTACTGGATACCTAAACGCCTGGTTGTACTCCTACCAAGTCATGAAACTCTTAGTAGCAGATGGATTCCAATTTAACTCTTTTAGTGAATTTGTCATTGCTTTAACCAATATGCAAATTCAAGTTGAGGGCCACAGCTTCTGTTTGGCAAAAGGCTGGGACGATGCAGACAAGCTAATGGTGATGTACGCCATGCCAGTGTACGTAATAGCAATTGTCGTCTTGCTAGCGAAGATGGTGGGCGCCTTTCCAAACTGGTGCTTTAGCCAACGGGTCAGAGCTCCATTTCGCGGCATATGCACCATCCTTGTACTTTGTTATACGGATGTTACCTATATTTCTCTCAGGATTTTGCGTTACGCCAACGTTGGATCAAAGACCGTGCTTTTCGTCAATGGTGACATACAGTATTTCAAAGGGAAGCATCTCATTTATGGAATCGTTGCCATATTCTTCATTGTGGTGTTCGTGTTACCGTTTCCGTCGTTCCTTTTATTTCGCCCGCGGCTGACAAATAATCTTCGCCCCGTGCTAAATCTCAATCGCTGGAATCCGTTTTTTGATGCTCTTCAAAGTTGCTTTAAAGATCAGTATCGCTGGTGTGCGGCTTTCTACTTTATCTGCCGGCTGGGTATCCTGGTGATTTATACGTTTATGCCGGCGAGTCCAGTGAAACGACTTCTGTTGGAGGGCTGCTGTATCTTGATCCTGCTGATCTTTGCAATCCTAAGGCCCTACAAGGAAGCTCGTGATGTCAGAGAAGACGAGAAGAGCTACGAGTGGATGTACATATCTGACGTAGTACTCCTGACCACTCTTTCCTTCATTGCTATGATAAGTTCCCCAATTGACAACAACGGTACGACTACCAGAGGTGTAAAGAATGGTTTCAAAATAGTTCTCAACATTTTGTCGTGGGTCCCCATTGCAGTGTTGTTGGTGTTGGCCTGCAGTTTTGGCAGAAGATACCTACCCGCTTGCCAACGACCTCCAGATGATGCGACCGCACCAGTTATGTCTGAAACTTCAGACACCAGCAGGGCAAGCATGTCGGCAACTCCTGAACCATCCGAAACTCGACACAGCAGCAGAGGAAGCCACAGCTTGACAGGCAGGCCTCAAACACCCCGTTCTCTCTATAGTAGCATAGAGATCATTACCAACTAAAATTAAAATAAGTAACTTTCTTATATATTTGGTGAATGAAAAGTACCGTAATGACAGACAAGTAAAATCGCCTGCAGTGATTTGATGCTTTTACTCCTCGATTTATGATGAGGTTAAATTCTTTAATCTGGTTGGTTAGCAACAGTCTCGATATTTACCCGCGCTGCAATGAGGTACTCGCACTCTAGTGGGTTCCTATTTAATTCATCTAAAAAAACGCCTTAACTGTCGCCGTTGATCTTTTCGTTGATTTTTTTCCCTTGATTTTTCTACAGTTAATTGGTAACAGGACTTTATGTCGTTCCATTTTGTCTGTAGTCATATTAGTGAATACCAAAACGAATTTTCGCTTCGCAGTTGCTTAATTAGACATGCCAGGTTGACGAACATCGCGGGGATTTCGTCATTAACTGGTACTTATTCACTTAATTCAATCGAAAACTTTAAATTAGAGGTTTTAAATGGGAACCGACCAACATGTTGGCTAAAAATAGACTATACCAAAATGTTTACTTTTAAGGCTCTTGTTCCCAACAGCGCGTGCTCTTATTGGCCACTTCGAGGTCACATGACATCTAACAATAAAACCGTTTCCCGCCAAAAGTCTTTGAGCGCGCAACATTGCAAAATCTATGACGTCAGAGGGTAAGAGTGTAATGTTGCCCGATAATGTTGACCGACGACCGCCGTTTTTCTGAGTCTTCGTTGTGCTATATAACAAATCACTTAATGACTAGTCCCTCAGGAAACATTGAGATTCTCGGGGAACAAAATTAACCGTTTCCCTTGGGAGCAGTCATTAACACGCACGGCCATTTACCGGTCCTTTTGGACCGGTAGCGCGAAAATTCCTAGAAAATTTGCCTTACTTCCGTTTTCCTCCAAATTTGGAGAACAGGAAGCTGATATGATTAGCCAATTACAGAGCAATTTTGGGCCAAGACACTTGAATGTCCCTTTCATGACCAATTTTCCAAGCGTGACCCGTGTTTGTTAAAAAAATTTCAACATGGCGGCCGATGTGGAATGAACTTTGACAGACTCTAAACAGCTTTTAAAAGCCGGTGAAGATGGTTTTTGAGGAGGAAGTTGATCCAGAAATTTTTCAAGTCTCAAACAAAGTTATTTGGACAGTTAGCTCGAAATTCGAAGCGAAAAATTGAGGTAAATGATCTTTTATTTTGCTTCGCACATGTTTGTGTCTGTTTGCGATATAAGCACATGTTCTTCAAAATGCGACAAAAAACCGTTCGGATCGCCGTTTTTTTTTATGTTTAGAAACTTGCCTTTATCATAAACAATTTGTCCTTTGTCGAGTTTGGGAAGGTAAAGCTCAATTTCTTTGATAATCACTTGTTTTCTAGGGATTATGCAGACGTGAGTAGCCGCACGTAACTTGAGCTCTGATAAGTCGTTGCCATGGAAACTGAAATGCGATCCTTCTGTTTACGTAAGAAAAAAAATAATAATTAAGTCCCTCTTTGGAATTTTTTCAACCGGTTTTCGGGAGCAATTTTGTCTTAGAACACGGAAAATGATTACTTGGACCTTAAAATTTACCCAGTGGAGCGTTTTTGCACTATTTCGGTTTTACCTAAATTTTGTGACTTATTTTTACTGATTTTTTGTGATTCAAAATTTTTATGAAACGTTTTAAGTATTCATGAAGGAGATTATATTTTTTCTAGAAAGCATATTTTGTGCCCTTTCAAATGAGATATTGGAGACTTTATAGCTGTAAATACTTTTGAAGTTATTAAATAAAATGTGCGACAAGGTCAATTTTGTATTATTTTTGTTGTGACAACAATGAGTTAAGTGTATAATATTAAATTGTAAAACTATTGTGGGTTCGTCACGCAATCTTCACCTACAGCTGTACGTGCTGAGCAGAATTGCGTGACGATACAATTAGACGAGATGATGGCCAATCGTCCATTACATTATGATTGTCGTCCAGGAAAACGGAAAATAATTGGAAATTTTTTTATTGTAGGAGAAGCTAAAAAGTGGCAAAATCGTTTTTGTTTTATTTTTATTGCCTAGGATAATCAATGTATCATTGTATAGTGGAACCTTGGCTTAATACTGCACTGAGAGGCTGGACTGTATTTTCAGGCCTTCATTGTGTGGGTTTGGCAAATAAACACAGTGCATTCGAACCTCCCGTAACGGATATCTTTCATAGGCGGACCCCTAACGCTTAACACGGACATTTTTTAGCTCTGATCAGTACACAACTCCCCCAAGTTGACACTTTTTTAAGGGTGTCCGCTTACGGAAGGTTCGACTGCACATTAAAAAAAACAGTGTTTGTAGATGAGGATACAGTGTAGAAATACTTTTATTAGAATAGAGTTTTTTACAAACTTTCTAACGTCTTACCTCTAAAATACTCAAAATAAAAAGTATATAAGAGTTTCGATTTTGTAATTGGAAAACTATAAAAAATATATATATTATTCAATATTATAGACCTGTTGTGAAACTGATACGAGATTTGAATCTTTGGTTAATTTAAAACAGTTTTTAAGTGTTCACCTCTTTATCGTAAGCAAACTTACTTCAATTTTAAGTTTAAAAGTTTGATGGTCCAGAAGGAGTGATCTCGCCGGTAACTAACCTGCTGAAACTAAGAAAAAAATAACCAAGAATAAAAAAAAAAATAAAAAATGACAATTATGAAAAAGTTTGACCAGATCAAATTACGGAGTCATCATTATTTACCACCCAGAATAAATAACGACTTTCTAGGGACAAAGTAATTTACAAATTTAAATAAAATACCTCGTATACAATTTGATGCATTGTTATTGTTCGTTTTTAAATTAACCGTGGGTTATCTTTCTTTTAGGAATTGCATGTGACGGGTAAAAACACATCTTATAATGATTCTATTGAGTTTTTTGTCGCTGAGGACGACAATATATTACCATAGTTAAAAAAAAATATGTTGACGCATTTTTTTTCCACCAAATGAATTTTCATACCTCCTGAATAACTCCGTCGTCCAGGAAACTATTGCCATGACAACGCGACATTGTACAAGCACAGTTACAGCAAGGCGCCCAAAAGTGTGACCACTTTTAATTTATTCAAATTCTTTCGTGCAGATTTAATCCAATCAGAAGTCAACTGCAAGCTATCCACGGCTTTTGATTGGATTAAATCTGCACGAAAGAATTTGAATAAATTAAAAGTGGTCACACTTTTGGGCGCCTTGCTGTAAAGACAACGCGAACTATAATTAATTGATGTAATTTGAAAACTACAACAGTCATCCTGTCCGTTTATCAGAAGAATGTCAGTTCGCGATTAATTTTGTCGGAGTTTGATTTGTGATTTATTAAGGGTTGTTTTATGCTTTACGTTGAGAGGAATCCAAGATAGGATAAAATGTTAATTTTGCGAGATTGGAAAGTCAATTTTTTACAACACAAACAGTCAAAACACTGTTTTCCATAATTTTCCTTATGCTCAGTGTCGCTTATTCCATTCGTACAGAACAAAAAGAACTTGCGAGGAAAGCGAGTTCAAAAGAAAAAACAAAGAAAAACAAAACAATAACAGCATCAGCAACAACAACAATGACAACAAAAACATACCGTGACCATATGCATGATTCATTGTTTTTGTTGCTTTGCCCAAGTTTAAAGATGGCCGTCTTTGAAAGACGTATACAGTAAACACCCGCGTATAAAAACCTAGAATTTTTGGGTTCACCCTGAATGGGTTCTTATATTTTGGGGTAGTTTTTCCGAACTCAGGCTGATTAGGTTCTTAGTAGGTTCTTATTTGTAGGAGTTGTCATAGTGATACCATTCAGAGAGCTACTGTAGTACTAGTATGTCATAATGGTTGAACATTTGTATCTTAAACCGCAAAAATGCCAAGCCTTATTTTTTAAACAATAATAAATTCAGCAAAAGTCAGGGCACTCTACAGATTCAAGTCCCAAGGCTACACCAGTATAATTTTATACAGTATTCTATACTCTGTATTTAAAAGATTTTCAATTAAACAAATTTAATTGAGCATTTTAATACCCAAATATATAAGAACCTATTTAGGCTGGCTAAGAACAATAGGTTCTTATACAAAAAAAAAAAAAACACTCTTATTTTGTAGCCAAAATACTGAATTTTAATTGATAGAAATTGTGAAATTTCTGAGAAACACCATGAAAATGTGTTTTTACTGTATTTTACTGAATGTGTTGGTTTATCACGAGTTGGGTTCTTTTTCTCTAATATATCTTACTATCGGGGTACATTTTACTGTGCAGTGGGCTGAAAAATATATCGTTCGTGACGGTCTTCGTTTTGGTGGCTCCTTAAATCGGGACCCCACCGACCTGTTACATTCAAGGAATTCAAAATTGTGCGCAAACTAAAAGGATTTTTTACGCGCGTTTTTATATATTTCCGCGAGTTTTTAAAAATAGAAAACTTTTCGCTAAAATTCAATGTCGCAAAAGTTTAATTGCCAGTGTAATGAGGTTGTCAAGAAGCTGTGTAAGATTCCAGATGAACAAACAACTTGATGTCCAACCAATTTCAGTTGCCAGGAAAAATAAGAGTAATACTGATTTAGCGGTAAATGGCATTAGTGTGATGGGGTTCATTAAAAACTGCCGAGTAGTTAAAAAACTAAACTTTTCATTTGAATTTCTTTCGCTTAGTATTATTTTAAATGTCAAACAGCGAAGGCAGGGAAATACGTTTGGCAAATTATGGTTTTATCGCTCACATAAATTCGTTCTGAGCTAGTGAGCTTAGGCCCAATTTATCGGTCGCTTTTTAGCGACATCGATTTTTAATAAATTCAAGCCGTAGTAATGTTGACTCCGTTGCAGTACATCATGTAACAATGTGTTCGTTTTGTTCTTTGTGTTAGTATTGTGCTGATTTAAAGTGATCTCGCTTAGTTTTTGAGACTTAAATTATAATCCGACGCCGCAACTAAAAGGCTGCCGCCGCAATGCAATTGAACTTACAGAGAATAATAAACTCCGCAGAAATCGCAATTCAGGAAAAAAAATGTTTGCTAGCAGCTTGTAAGTTAAAACATTCGCGAAAAGTGCGTTACTTTCGATTGTCTCAACTACTGTAAATGATCTAATAAACGCCCGGGGCGTCTATTAAATTTTAGGGGTCCTGAGGAGGGGCGTTAAATAGACATGAGGCGTTTATTAGAGAGAGACGTTTATTACAATTTTACTATAACAACGTCAACAAAACAAAAAAGATGCGTATTTTGCTCTCGGAATAAGATAGGAAACAGAGTGCGAATGGGAGACATATCTAATCTGCGCTAATGAAAAGCCTAGAGATGTTCATAGTTCGATATCGATGTCTTCATCGTCATCGAGGTCAACCATGTTGGCGTCGTTGGCCTCTTCGATGTCCGAGTCAAGCAAAAACTAAACAAAGTGCGTGATTTTACATTATGGAGCGTTTCCTTTGTTTTTGAGGCGATTCTTGGAGGGGGCGTCTATAAGACACGGGGCGTTTATTAGAGAGGGGCGTCTAATATAAATTTTACACGTCAGGGGAGGCGTTTTTTTAGATACGAGGCGTTTATTTGAGAGTGGGCGTTTATTAGATAATTTACGGTAGTCTCGTTCAGGATAGTTGCAACCCTTACTCCGTGCTCTCCGACCTTTTCGGGCCCACCATAACTTGATAGTGCACGCAAAGCATGAACACATTGTTAATTTACAATAAGGGCATATAAAATAGATGCACCGCAAATATGCAGAGCCAACATTAAAGAAGCACCGCAACACAGTGGGTAAGAAAAACTAAGTATTTCAGTCGCGAACGACATGGGATATAGGTTCCCTAATGAACGGGTTTAATATTAATTGACTTCTTTGAAATGTCTCGGTTAAGGAGAACGCAAAACGAAAATGATGTTTGCATTCACTGTATTTGTTATTTTTTAGTGATTTTCATTGTCATGGTTTCAAAGTTTAAAGGACAGAAGACGAGTTTTTTGTTGTTACATCGTTATTAAAGGAAGAGTACAGTAATACTGAGCACAGAAAAGAAAAACAATTATCATTCAAGTTGTTTCAGGTTCCAGATGAACAAACAAACATTCTGCAATTTTCATAATTGCAAACTTCTTAATTAAAAAGTCAGAGTAATCATCGTTATAAATTAAGATGTCATTCAGTCTTGAATCTCACAATTTTCAAACCTTTGAAGACCTCAAAATGATGATCGTATTGGTACTCGCCGCTTTGGCTTTGCAGTCGGACATTTACGCAGGTAAAGAAGTTTATTGTAATTTTATTATGAACCCCGTTTACGGACAATTGTTTTTCTTGGGTAAGACCGTGATTAGTTCTAAGGTAGAATTATAAGAGAGATGAATATGTAACACTACAATTCAAAGGCAAAATGAAAGGTATCATCATCGAGTTGAAGTCTAAGTTTTGAAGGAGTAGTCTAAGGAATGCACTTCTTGTTAGTCAAGATTAGTCAACAGCATAACTATTATTACGCTAGTACATGCACTAAAGCTCAACGAGTTAGGACGGAATCTCCCAGGACTACGAGTATTAACTGGACAAAATTATGTACCAAAATTATTAACATCTTGTTGCAAACTTCTGTGTTACTGTTTGAAATATTTTATCAAAAGAAACCAGCATTTCAATCAACACGAAACATCGAAAACAAATTTTGAAGTTCAACTGAATTCCACTGAATCGCTTAAAAGACGATAGCTACACGTGAAATTTTACATCAGTTTACGGTTCTTGTGAACTTTGAAATTCATTTTCTCAGGCTCTGATAAGAAATTGCTGTTAATGTTATCTAGGATAATTACTTACATCTTTAGTTGTTACAAGGATAGAAACTAAGCAATCGGACTAAAATTATTCTGGTACTAGATTTTTGTCCAACTAAAATTGATATTACTCGATTGCCAGATCGATTCCGTCTTAAAAAATATTTCTGTTTTGTGCGTTCGAAAACATAACAATCAGCTCTCCCTCCAACGATATGTTGATTATGTTCATTGTCGTTTTCCATGCTCATATTTAAATGTGCGAAGGTACATAGTCGTATATTTAGGCCCCGTCCACACTGACCCGGGTAAATTTGAAAGCAGAGAAATTTGAAAACGCCCCGCAAATTTGAAAACGATACGTTTCATTTTTTGAGCGTTTTTGAAAAGCCCCGTTTTCGGTGACCAAAACGCCGTTTCAGTGTGGACGTTTGGCGTAACCGGGGAAAAAAAGATGCGTTTTTAAATTCACGCGAGTCAGTGTGGACGGGGCCTTAGTTCCATTTTGACCAAAACTGTTACGCAATCTCCGTAATTATCCCCTTTTAAACCATCATTTCGTTTTTTTTTCCTTCCAGTGAGCGCTGGCTGTCCAAAGCTGCCTTCCATCCCATTAACGTATCCTGTCTACAAGTGGTGTATAAATGGGCCACAGGTAGTCAATCGAACCTGTACCTTTGTTTGCGTCAGAGGTTATTCTCTGGAAACTGACCCAAACCGGGTTTTTTTCCGATTTGTGTGCCAGGCTAATGGAACTTGGAGCGGAAAAGTACACAAATGCGTGGGTAAGTCCAACCCTAGCTCCCAGCCAAAAAAAAAAGAGTTTTGGCGGGAAGATTTTATGTTAATTCTGCAAAATGCAGAACCATGCATTCTACCGACCTAGGGAGATCTAAATTAATTATATATCGTAATATTCCTAAAATAAGCCTGGATTTTTGTTGTTTCTAAAAAACATTTTAACCCTCGGACGTACAAGGGGATGCCCCCCCATGAGGTTTTTTCCAAATTTTGAGAAAAAGATTTACTCTACAGTACTGAAACTTTTAGTAGCTGTTCATTCATCCTTTGCCGAAATTTTTATATGTCAACCATGTGTCAATGATATTTGACGTTGCCATGGCAACAGCATAAATACAGACAGGTCTTGCTAAAAATCGTCATTTTTTAACATTTTTCTTTATTTTTTCCAGTTTTTTTCAACAGAATTGCACGATTTGTTTATTTTAACATTCCATAAGCATTCTGACTTGATTTTGCATCAATTTCCGTTATTTTTGACTTTCTAAGAAAATGTTAAAATCCAAGATGGCGGATCCAAGAGGGCGGCTCTAATGACGTCACGTGACGTCATATGACGTCACAGCCAATTAAAATTATGCCATCTTGTAGAGTAAGCTACGGGTTTTCTTCTGAGAGCAAAATAATTTCGCTACGCCTTAATATAACAAAAACTCCGTGGAGGGGTTCCATCCACCACCCCCCCCCCCCCTTGTACGATGGTGGGGGTATGAGTTTGCTTGTACGTCCGAGGGTTAAAAACATATTTATGAGCACACTGTATGAGTTTGCTGTCGAGGAGTAAAGAAAGGGAGGTTTTATGACAAAATGTTTTTATTTCAGCAAAGACTTACCCTGGGTACCAGAGGATTTTTTCTCGCGCGCGGTAAATACTTCGGCGGCCGAAGGCCGTCACCACGAGTGGCGAGGCCGCGAGAAAAAACCTCGTTTTTTGAGCGGGTCGCAATAAAGACATGACTGACACCGGAAAACGGGAAGGAAAAACCTGGCACTCAGCTGCAGGATAGCAAAGGCTGGGGTTTGAGAAAAAGAGCAGCTTCACGCTGATTTAGGTTTCCAAACATTGCAACTATAATGGTTTAGGGAACTTGCTATTACGGATGAAATCGCGCGAGTCGCCTCACATTGGGCGTCCGTCCCGCCACACTTGTTCGCGCATGACGCAATGTAAAGAAATGTGGATGGATTAATTTTGAAATTGAAAACGAAAGGGTCCGTTCAAAAAAGGGCAATACAAAATTACAATTTGACACTATTCCACAGCGATAAAAATCAACAGAAAACTACAATTGGCAAAAACTTAACTTTTTGTCTTGGAATACATTTTGTTAAAAAAGACGTTGCAGCTGAGTGATTTAAAAAAAAATGTTTTCTGGTTGCCAATCAACGCTATGTACACATGCATTTCTCTGCTGTTGTAGGCCCCTTAAGCTATTTTACCTGTTTATCAAAGTTCAGTCAAAGACCGCTATTTCATAGATGTAGGTTGGAAGGGGGGAGGGGGTGGGGGGACTCGTAGGCAATTGCCAAAACAATTAGTGTGAACAAGCAGCTATTTCAAAAAGAAATAGTGTTTCGTTTCCTGACTGCGGAAGGGTAAGAATAGTGTAACACTTAAGGAGAGGTGGGTTTGGGGTTTACTTTAATTTGGAGAAGGTCCTAGTGTATGTTAAATTTGCCGAATTTATGCACGAGTGCAGAATGAAAAGAAGAACTTCATATTCAGTAGTAACTTAAATTCTCATTTTACACCTACTGTCGATTTTATGTAAAGGAGACATAAACTACATCCTGCTGCAGTTTGGCTTTCAAGAGTTCAAGTAACACATAAATATTTCTCTTTATAGAAATAGCACATGTCTTTCTCTCCAAATTAAGTTAAGTGAAGGGAGCTTGCCTTTATCGTTTTTACTCATCCAGTGGAAATTAAAATGATTTTTTTTTATTTCTGCAGAACACTTTTTTGCTTAAAAATGGCACCCGATAGCATAACTTTGGATGCGCTCTTCAAAATACATTCTTCCCAAGAAAGAAAGAATAAATATATTCCTATCAATGTGGGGAAACATGAAACCACAAGAGTAAAATGCAAGATCAGAGTAATGCAATTAATTTAAATGGTTTATTTTTTGAAACAAACAATCCTTAAATAAATCAGTTCCATAAATAAAGTGTTTTGTGACTACTGATCTCTGATAAAATGCAAAACAACACTTTAATCGAAGATGAAATTATTACCTTTTGACAAAAAGCTTGAGGTATATACTTCTCTGAGTTGATCACATGCTCAAATCAAATAAATGCCAAATTCATACAAACCAAAACCCTGGTCGACAAGAACAGAGATAAGCACACTGTTTCGAAGCCATTTCTTCAAAATGAAATGCCTGTTGTCACTTTACAAAGACACGCAAACAACCAAAGCAAATTAATGTAAAAAGCTACCATACACAGATTTTTAACAAGGATTTTTAATTAAGCAAAATTCAAGTTTAAAGAAAGTTATATGTTATATATAGTCGTACCAGGATTGTATTTTGCTCGATCCGCGCTGCACGCTCTCCCGGCAAATATAAAATTATCTCCACAGAATAAGACACAGCCAAGTTGCTTCTGTTGTCAGTGTAACAGCCTTGCATTGGTAACACTGATAATAACGATTTGCATTTTTGGCGATACTGTGGAGTTTCGATCAGACCGCGATGGCTTTGAATAATCCAAATAATGTTTATATCATTAATTTAATCTCAGAAATCTGCACCAGCAGTTGCAACGGTAGTTAACATTGAGCGTTACATCAACTAAGGAGACGAATTTAGTTCGACACGGCAGTTGCACACCTTGCTATACGATACTGTCCATACAAAATTTAAACTTTGAGCAGAACTTATCAACTTTCCGTGCAGACTCGAATGTTTTTGCGACGCCGACGTGACACTGATCACGCAAGTCCGGGTACATCCACGCGAGAACCCACGCGATTTTGCGTGTATTCGCGCTGTTTGTGACGTCGAAGATGCCGTGAAATTTTCCTGTACAAATAGAATAGGGCAATCTCCCACATTTATACATTCCTCTGTTACATGAAGTGAAATTAACTTTGTAAGTCACCTGCAAATATGCACTTCTCTTTGTAGCGCGCTTAAGCTCTACCGTGTGAGCAAACACGAGATACGCCAAGTCATCCCGTTTTTCTTTGCGCTTGTAAACACTGGTTGGTGGAAATTTACTTCCGTTTCAGAATAATATTAAACGCTACGAGAGCTTTCTCTAGTTTTCTTACAATACATCGCTTTAGTCAAACTTAAAACCATTGCAGTCGTTAGATATTTCTGTTTGCAACGAATCTAAATTTTTTTGGTCATGCTGAGGAATATATTTCCGATATTTGAAGAACATGACTGTTTTTACGAAATTAATTGCCATCGGTCATACCTATTTACTTTGTGGTTACGACCGTTCTTGTGATTGGATAGCAGCCCCCCGTGCGAGCAAACACGACAAGTCATCCCTTTTTTGTTTGCGATTGCAAACACTGATTGGTGAAAATTTACTTCCGTTTCAGAAAATCGCTAGAATGTTTACTTAACAATTAAACGCTACGAGAGCTTTCTCTAGTTTTCTTACAATACATCGCTTTAATCAAACTTAAAACCATTGCAGTCGCCAGATATTTCTGTTTGCAACGATTCTCAATATTTTTTTATCATGCTGAGAATATCTTTCCGATATTTGAAGAACATGTTTTTACGAACTTAATTGCCTTCAGTCAAACGTATTTACTTTGTGGTTACGACCGTTCTTCTGATTGGATAGTAGCCCTCACTGTGTAAATAGTTCACATCGAAGCCAAAATAATACCGTATCGTTTCTGAGGAAACGAAACAAAAAAATCGAATTCTTAAGTTCCCGTGAAAGAAACAGCACCATAAGGAGCTTGCTATAACTGAAATTCGGGATCACAAAAACTATTTAACAGCCTCCCCCTTATTTGTATCTTGGAAATTTTTGATTTCATACCTAGCTTGATACTTGCATTTCTCAGACGCTAGAGCCCCAAACCTGCGCTGTCCCGATGACATAACAGTCACCGCCAGGAAAGGAAGCCCATCAGAAATGGTGTCCTGGAAAATAGACGTTGACGACAATTCGATCGCAGTCGAACCCAATGCCAAGGTCACGTTGCAATCCAGTCACGCGTCTCCCCACAATTTTACCATTGGCCGACATCTTGTTGCTGTCACGGCCACTGATAAAGCTGGAAACAAGGCGAGGTGTATGTTTTGGGTGTACATCAAAGGTAATCTTATAAATATTATTTATTGGAATACGTTATCCACGGTCGCTTATTATTAGGTACCAGAATGAAGCAATGTCAGTCTTTCTAGGACTTCATTACAGAGTTACACTCACCCTTCAAATATGATTAATGGAGATCGTTTAAAAGGGAAGTATCCTGGGTATTTGTGTAATTTCAAAAGCTGAGAAACATTTCATTGTTAATGCAAACCTTAATTCAAAAATGGTCCAGGTTTGTTATAAAATACCGCCTAGTATACTTAAAACGTTGGCGAGTGTTTCTGGCCTTGGGTAGAAAGGGTCAAAATGAATTAGTACTTGAAAACTGTCGGCTCTTTTTTTTCAAGTTCTCGCCAAATTCTCGCCTGTTTGTCCCAAAAATATGCTAGAAACGATCACGATTTGTTCTTTTATTCAAGAATTAGGTTGAAATATTTCCCTTCGTGATCTAGGGTTATTTTCAAAAACTACTATAGCACAGTTTCGTCGAAAAACAATCCTCTTTATACTTCTCCTTTATAATTTCATTTCCAGATTTGGAGCCACCAACTTGTAGCTTCTGCCCAGGCGACATTGTCAGAGAAGGGAAAAGTTCGTTGGTAAGAGTGTCATGGGACGTGCCAGTTTGCTCCGACAATTCACACTTGCCCCCCAAAATCGTCCCCAGTCGACGTAACGGTGAACACTATCGAGTTCCTGGAACATATAAAATTCAGTACACTGTAGAGGACTTTGCGTTCCCGAAACCGAACATTTATACCGGGTGCTCCTTTAACATAATACTAAAGAGTAAGTAACAACTTTATATCTGTCTTGATTTAAGAAAACAAGGCCCCAGGAACTGCCTGAGGCCAGCAACTCTCTTAGCCCTCTCCTCCCTTCCCCCTGTGGATTTCAGAGAGCCCAGGGCGGGGCACTGCTAGGAAGCCTTCCCATGCCCGGTCACAGCTGAGCTCTCAGTGGTCTCAAGGCTTCTGAGCCAGCCCCCAAAAACCAAAAGCCAGGAGCAGTCCTGACCACATTTCAAAGCAAAGTCTTTGCAGAAAACAAGCCAAAAACCTGACTTTAGCCACCCCCCCCCCCCCCCCAGCCGGATTGCAATTCAACAGCTGACCCAGGGCTCCCTAGGGTTGTTAGATCAGGGCCCCAGCTTGCTGCCCACGGGGTCGGTGACGTTGTCCCACGAGTCGGCCTTCAAGCACGGATCCCGGAGTCCACGTTTTGTAAAATCCAGACAGATATACTCTATACGCTGTTAACTTTTTTAAGGTAAAGATGTAAGTAATTATCCGTGATAACACCAACAACAATTTCTTATCAGAGTCTGAGAAAATGAATTTTAAAGTTCACAAGGTATAGGCAAAATCTCACGTGTAGCCATTTTGTAAATTCGGCTTAAGCGATTCAGTGGAATTCAGCGGAACTTCGAAATTTGTTTTCGATGTTTGGTGTTGTTAGAAAAGATTTCTTTTGATAAGATATTTAAAGCAGTAACAAAAAAGTTTGCAATAAGGTGGAAATAATTCTGGTACAACAATTTCTTATCAGATTCTGAGAAAATGATATTCAAAGTTCACAAGCTATGGGCAAAAGCTTACATCTTTTAAGCGATTCATGGGAATTCAGTGGAACTTCGAAATTTGTTTTCGATGTTTGGTGTTGTCAGAAAAGATTTCTTTCGATAAGATATTTGAAGCAGTAACACAAAAGCTTGCAATCAGGTGTAAATAGTTTTGGTACATAATTTTGTCCAATAACTACTCCAAGTCCTGGCGGATTTCCTCTTAACCGTTACAGATTTTGCTGTCCAAACAACACCAGTCCAATCAACATTATTCTTATACACTATCATATACACTTCTTATCACTCACCCTTAGATAGAGTTAAAAAAAACAGGCAAAAAAGACCCTACATTAGAACATGAAGTTCATTATTCATGAACATAAATCGTTTATGCTTGCCAAGAAATTAGACAGAGGGTATCTGAAGAGCAGGCAGGAAAGAAGATTCTAAACTGGTATTTGGAAGGTCACGGGTTTGACTTCTGTTTCGCGCTCAGAAGCTTTATTTTGTTCCCTGAGGAAATTCGAGCTAAGAACAATTCTTCTTTTGTATACCGTATTCTGTATTGGCATTAAGACTAACTTGGTATGATCACTTTTAGGGCCCAGATGTCCTATGTACCCTCCTCCAAAGAACGGTGCCTTGGTTTGTTTGAACCGTGATGATGGCTCGTCTGCATTTTGCCAAGTGGTTTGTCAAGATGGCACTGATTTTGTGGCTCCCCCTGCCTATTTATACATTTGTGATGACGCAGGCACTTGGCGAACGCATTATCTTTTTCCAAACCTCCAGCTTCCGTGGCCGGATTGCGCAAGTATGTATTCAGCTAGTTCTTTTCCAGACAATTAAAGGAGAAGTTTACTCCAAAATGCCACTTTTCAATTTACTCCAAGATGGCGGCGGCCGGTTCTCGATTTTTGGACTACTTCAGACAAGGATTTCAAAGGGTATTAACACTCTTTGGAAGCTGAAATATTGGTGACTAACATATCTTTGTATAAACTTTTCGTTTGCGTAAAGAAGAAGAAGGTGCTATTTTGAAATGAACCAATCCTTTATGTCTCAAACGTCAGCGATGCCTCTGAAGTGAAGGCATCATTTTGGGAAGAGCCTCTGGACACAAAGCTAGAATGCTGAGCTGTTCCGTTCTAGTGGTAAGGCTCTGAAATTTCGTGGGGGGGGGGGGAGGTGCCCCCCTAAGGCATTTTCCAAATTTTGAAAAAAATTGGAAAAGGTTCAGCTGGCTTTTCAAGAAACCTTACCAGAAGTAAAGATGTTTATATCTTCTGGTTACTGTATCTACCCCAAACGCTGAAAATATGCAGCTTTTCATTCTCGTCGGTTAATTTCTCAGGTTCCTTTGACATCTTGGAAAAGAAAATACGGTCATTTAAGTAAGGATGTATAGAGTGGATTAACCCTCGGACGTACAACTAGCCGACAAGTGGGGGGCCGAGTAGCATCTACCCCCGTTAGGTTTTTCCGAAATTTTGAAAAGAGGATCATGTTAACTCTACAATGCTGAAACTTTCAGTAGCTGTTCATTCATTCCTTGCAGACATTTTGACATGTCAACCATGTGTCCATTATTTTTGACTTTGCCTTGAGCAGGTCTGGCAAGGAATCGTCATTTTTAACATATTTATTTATTTTTTCCAGTTTTTTGAAACAAAATTGAACGATTTGTTAATTTTTACATTCCATAAGCATTCTGGCTTGTGATTTTGCATCAATTTCCTTGATTTTGTGACTTTCCAAGAAAATGGTGAAATCCAAGATGGCGGAAAGTGCTAATTCTATTAGCACACGCTTCTTTTTTATAGACATTCTATAAAAAGACATTTTATAGACACATTTTATACACACTTCTAAATTCCAATTTGATCTGGAATCACTGGGATCAAGAAAAGCCACTTTGTGGAAGATCTCACTGGAAATTTCCCATTATTATTATTCCCATTAGTTGCTGTACGTTTTATCAAGAAAAAATTCTCTTGTTGACGAGTTTCCCTAAGTAGTTCTCGTCGCTTGACTGTTTGAAATGAGAAACTTTATGTTGATTACTGTCAGGACTAAAATGATTTAAGTCACTTCTTATAAAAGTTATTTTTTATTTCTTATTGTTTTTTTTTTTCTTCAGGCGGCGCTGGTCCTTCAGTGGTGAACAACCCCGGACTGTCGAAGTATTTCTTTTTTAATGGAAATCAGGCACACTCTCAAGTTGTTTCGGAATTAAAGCAGAAATTTCTAGACTTCGCTAAAAGTCCAAGGATCCCACCATTTTATTGTATGTTCAACAGCGACTGTAAACCTGAAAAAGTTCACGTTTATGTTTAACAGTGATTTTTCGGGAACATGTCACAAGGTCCAGTTTGGCTTTGTTCTGTAGATTGAACGACTGGAGATTAAATCGTAGAACTAGAAAGAGAAATAAAAGCTATCGCATGTTAACAGTTAAAGTGTGATTTTTTGTTTCATAAATGTTCATTTTGCCTAGCATGAAATGTTTACGTAAGTGATCCCACGCCTTTAGCCTTCAATTCACCCCGTAATTCCTCGGGGAAACTCATTTTAACAACTGTAACCGAGAGAAATATTATTTTCTCTCACTGTAACGTGACATTCCGTTACGAATTCTATAGACGGTTACGTATGGTTCACAACATTGTAATGGGGAAGGGGTGGGGGGATTTGAATTTTTTCCCCTGTTTCAAGTGTAAAAAAACGGCAAGTGACCCAAGAATTGTAACGTGAATTATAGCCACACTGAGTCAGTGGGTAGGCTACAGCGCGGGGTTCCTTTCGCCTCGAGAGTGATGAAATGACGGAGTGATTATGCTACTTTACAAGTCAAAAAAAATAGTGGTTACCAAATTCTTTTTCGAGATACGATATCTAAAAGAAGACGCATGTTTTTAATGAACTAATGCAGGCCAACAACTTCCTTTGTCCTTGTCCTTGCCATTAACAATTGGATTTGCAAACGTTCAAATCAGCAAAATGCTGCAAAATGTAATTGATTCGATCGCGCGCAGGAAGAGAAAATAAAAATTTTAATGAAAATTAGCTATATATTGTCGGTCGGTAGAATAATATCCCAAAAGGTTATATATCACTTAAAAAACGGGGGTCACCGAGCGTTTAAGAGAGGAAACTGTAAGCGAAGTTAACGCTACGGCAACCCACATTATAACGGGTTCCGTTGGTTATAAGCCGGTTCTTTTTGCTATCTTACTATCAAAGTGCATTCTACCATGTTCTTTAGGTTGTCGCGCGCTCTCCTCGCGGCGCACCCTTAAACTCAAATTTGTCTTCATGGCGCAAACCAGCGTTTTTAACTAAAATCTGGACTTTCCACTGATGAAATTCGAAGGGCTGAACCCGAAACGTGTGGAACTTTGAATTGTTTTAAAGGCACTTACTACTCATTTAGTGAGAACTTTTTTAAAACTTTGCATTCTACTACTACTGGGCTGTGGGCTATCGTTCGTTATACCGGGGTTACACTGCACTTGACATATGTGGAATAAAAAATGTTGCGCCAACTAAAATGACTTTTTACGCGCGTCTTTGTATTTCCGCGAGTTTTAAAAATTCAATGTCACGAAAGTTTAATTTCCGGTGAAAAGAAGTAGTTTTAAAGTTGTGTAAGATTCCAGGTGAAAAAACAAATTGATGTTCAACCTATTTTAATTGCTATAAAAATCAGATTTATAAAAAAATTAGGGATAAGTGACATTAGATTTATTAAGTTCATTTAAAAACTGTCAATTAATAAATAACTCAAAGAACACTTATCTAAACTTTTTGCTTTTTCTTTGTCTTAATATTGTTTTTTATTTTAACTGTCAACAAACGGGAAGCATGAATTAGGATTGAGCTAGAACAGTAAGTTTACGTCCAATTTATCAGTCGCTATTTAGCCACTTTGAACCTAAATACCTTATTGCATGAAATTTTCGCGACAGGTTAATTTCGCGCGTTTTGCGATATTTCCAAAAATATCGCGAAATTAAAGTGACGCGAACAATAAGTGTCGCGAACATAACATGACGCGAAAATTAAGTGACTCACAATCAAGAAAGAATAAGTTTAGTACCACTGAAGGAAGGAATCTTCAATGTAAATGAATGTTGTCGTCAATTGACTCAAGAACAATAACTCGTGCACGTACAAGCATGACCTACTTGTAGACATAGCGAGAAGTTTGTTGTTGCTATTGCCGAGATTTAGTCTCACCCTTGCGTTTTTGTTAATTTTGACGTTATTGTTCCTTTGATAACGTCGTTTTAAATAATCAAGGGCATGTTAAATAATACTGCCACGGAAATGTATATTGCGTCTTACTCAAAAACGCGAAAATGAAGTGATTCAAAATACAAAATTCCGCAAAATCGCGAAATTTTTAGTGTCGCAAAATATGCGCATCTCAAGATCGCGAAATTCGCGAATATTTCATGTAATAAGGCCATCCCAATAAAATGTTTCGTTTCCCATCCTCCCCCCTCCCCCCCCCCCTTGTTGTGATGGTGGGTCGGTCGGTCGGGCAAAAAAAAAAAGAAGAATGAACACTTTAAGGGGTCTGGGTTCATTTAAGAAGCCAGGAGATGCAGAACCAAAAGATTTTGTTTCAGTCAATCTTATTGAGAATGTTGGAACAATCGCTAATCCCTTGGCACGAAACAGCCTTTGAAAAACTTAGTATCGATGTTAATTAAAGACAAGAACATCACATCATACCAATTGTTGTTTATAAAACAAGATCGTGTGATTGTAAATTAAAGTTCTTGCCTCTTTGACTAGTGAATCTGGATTTTTTTTTTTACATTTCGAAAAAAATGGGTCTGTCGGGCGATTGGAAACGAAACATTTGTTGGGATGGCCTAATGTAAATTCAAGATGTAGCAATGTCTCTGGTAATAATTCATTTCCCTACGTTGCAATACAGAATGGAAACAACGCATTCTATTTTGCTATTTGTGTGGGTATTGCGCTGATTCAACGCGATTATAACTAGTTTTTTGGGACCTCAATTAAAACATGACAGCGAAACTATCAAGCAGCCCAACTGGATTTATAGAGGACAATAAAAGTTAAGAATACATTAGGTCTCCACACACGTAGGAACAAGACGCAGGGACAGGACGCAGCAACATGTAGCAGGGACAAAAGCGTGTGTTATTCACACTGAGGGGACGTGGAGTATGGACGAGTAGCGAGGACATGCATCAGCAACAAAATTAAAATATGTTAACACACAAGTAGTTGAAGCAGGGACATGCCCCAGGGGCATGTCGCAGCGACGCATACCCTCGTGTGTGCTGATAATTTTTTGCACGTGCAAAACAAGTTCCTGCAACGTTTTGTCCCTGCGACATGTTGCACGAAGTTCAACGAGTTAAATTCCGTGCAACATGTCGCAGGGACAAAACAGCTTCAAAGTGCGTGTCGCGCGTGCCAAAAATAATCAGCACACACGAAGGGACGTGTCGTTGCGACATGTCTCGGGAACATGTCCTCGCTACATTTTCCTGCGTGTGTACACATTGCAGGCACGGCGGAGCCGGGGGGCTGGGGGGGGGGGCTTTAGCCCCCCCAGAATTTTCAAAAAAATAAAGACTTACTAAGAGAAAAGTCTTTTAAGCCCCCCCCCCACTTCAAGTCACCAGTCAGCCCCCCCCCCCCACTTGGAAAATTGCTCCGCCGTCCCTGCATTGTGATTTTGTCGCTGCGACGTGTCCCTGCGAACAACATTGTTGCCGTGCAACACGATCGACAAAATGAATAAAGTGGTCACCATTTATGGATACGTACTTGCAATATCAACACAGAAACTCTGAAAAGACAAATGTTAAAGATAAAAAAAAGACAACAATACATGCACCACAAAATTTGTTAAGAAAAAAACAATTAAAGCGAAAATGATGTTTTCATTCAGTGTATTGATTATTATTTTTAGAGAGTTTCGTTGTCATGGTTTTAAAGTTATAAATGATAGAAAAAGAAAGTTTCTTTGTTACATGTGTAGCACTGAACAAAATTATCTTTCATGTTTTTTTTGTCATGTTCCAGATGAACAAACAGCCATCCAGCGATTTTCATTATTACCACCTACTTGATTGATGAGTCAGATTAATTAAGGGAACGAATTGCTATAAATCTAGATGTCGTTTAGTCTTTATGAGACAATTTCAAAACGCTGTATAACTCGTAGCTTTTAAAATGATGATCGCATTTTTACTCGCCGTTTTGGCTTTACAATCAGAGATTTCAGCAGGTAAGGCCGTTATCAATTTAGAGTTGATTTATGAGAAGAGAGATGAAAATGTAACACTAAATTAAAATTCAAGGGCAAAATGAGTCGGGTGTATTACCACGTCGTCGAGTTGACTGACGTTTTACTTTTAATACAGGGGCTTTGTCCCAGATCTAAACATGTATTTAACAGAGTTTTGAACAGCCAAAATAGTAGGAAACCTAAAAATAATGGCCCATTTATATTACCAATGTGATGGCTAGGATGGAAATAAATAACAGCTTGGAAAATTAAGGCTAAAACTTTTCAAGTTGTTCCCGTGCGTCTTCAAAAATTTTTAGGCTGGTTTAGGCCCTGTCAACATTAACCCGGGTAAATTTGAAAACGATCGCTTCATCGCACGTTGTTTCCTTTTGTTTCGACCGAGAACACAAGACTAATTGACGTCAGCGGTTTCAAAAAGACCAGGTTTCGCCCGTTTTCGCCGTACACCACCTAGCCGGCGTTTTCAAATTTACCCATTTTGGAGAGCGGGTTTGAAAAGTACCGTTTTCGGTGACCGAAACCGCCGTTTCAGTGTTGGGCTATCCGGGTAAAAAAAGCTTAAGATGCGTTTTCAAATTTACTTGGGTCAGTGTGGACGGGGCCTTAGATAAAAATTATTATGCCTTAAGACCGAAGCTATTAAAAGGGTTGAACATTGAAAAACTTCGGAAGGACCTTTTTAAAATCTGCATTGTGTGATGGAAACAAAATTTATAAATTGTTTTCACTCAAACAATCAAACAATTTATTAAATACGTCCAACGTGGTTTTCTGTGCGCATTTGTGTACAGGACAGTCGCTTAGCAACGTAGAGGCGAAACTTGCTGGCTCAGTCCTGTCTCAGAGACCGATAGTGCTTGCCCAGACAATATAGTGTTAGATACATAAACTATCATGCACAGTCTACCATTCACCTACAGCTTTGGTAAAAATATAGTGCCACACGAACCTTAGAGTCCTCAAAGAATCATTTATAGTCCCACTGCCTCATTCTTAGCTATTTGAGGTTTAATTGCCTTACCAAGAAATCAAATGGTGGGTATGTGAATTTCAGGCAGTAAGGAGGCGATTTTCAAACTAACTTACTAATTTTCTGGAATAAGCCTTTATTTTACAACTTATAATTTATTTACATTTATCATTTCGGCATATTTTAATTTATCCTTGCAGTTAGCTCAACTCTCACCAACCGTCATCCCGGTTTAGCCACGATATCATTTTTTAGGCGAGGACGTTAGTCTCGAGCCTTATGTTATGAAGCGATAAATCGGTTGGGTTTACAACGGGCGATGGGCGATGTGATGATTCGAACCGAGGGGAATTGGTAACTAAGAATATGGCTTGAGATTTGTTTTCCTCCGCCATCTTGGTTATTCGAGACTTTTTCGCAGCCAGAAGCCTTGACTCGAAGTAACATTAGTAGCTGATATTTTTTTGCGCTCACTTCCAAACATATTGAGATATCATAGTACACAAAAACCTTATCGACACACCGAACTAAATTGTGGTTTACGAGCTGGGAGTCAGCTGGCGAGTGCTGTTTCGGCAGACCTTTGCCTTTCAAGACTGAAGTTGAACTGGATATAAAGCATTGAAAGCAATATAAGCACGGCTAATTAAACATCAGGATTGATATATTTGTGATCTGAACTACTGGCGACATTGTAACCTGAGCTTTAACTGAAGAGGAGAAGTGCAGAAGAATATATTGCCACAACTGCTGAGGTGAGCTATCAAAAATTTATATCAGTTTGCTTGTACATGTACTTTATTAAATAACATAATGGACAAAGTATTTATGGAATCGAAATAACGATTTTAAAAGGCTAAATATCTGCTAGATGTTGTTATATTTAATTTGCTGGAATTTATAGATTACTAAGCATTAAGAGGGCTTCATTCGCGATCCCTTCTGTCAACAGAACGTTTTCGTATACTACTAGGTCAGATTTCAACATTGGTTTTAATAATGGTGTGCAAAGCAGTAATTATAAATAAGTGATTGTAAAATATGGATACAAACAAACTTATTTCAGGCTTTACCACTGATAACAGAACTACAATTGATCACATTTATACAAATCTAAATAAATCAAGAGTCCAAACTGGTGTTCTCAAGACACACTAAAGTGACCTTAAAGCTGGGTGGTTTAATAGCAACCAAAAAAGAGTATATACATTTTTGTAGACCATAATAACTAGTAAATGATTTAAGAAGCATAGTGTACATGTAGAAAGATGTGTTTCAGAAAAAAAAAATTTTAAGTAACTACTTATGTTGCAATAAATTGTTGTAGTTAATCAGTCTTAGTGTCTAAACAAATATGTGTAAAACAATTATAAAATTTTTAACAATTGATTCTTTCTTTTATTATGTTTACAGAACAGAAGTTTTCAAAGAATCCACTGACAGCTGTGTTTTGTCCTAATTGCTTCAATATGTTTAATCTGCACTTTGTCAAGAAGCAGCATGAATGTGGCTATTGCATTGGAACTGCTTTGACTGGAACTGGTTATTGGCCTCTATTCTGCCTCTATGCAATATATAGAAAGCCCAATCTTAAACAAAACACGGCGAAAACCATATAGCAATAACACCTAAGTTAAAAAAATAAACTGTGTAAAACATCTCTGGATTTGCTACTGAAAGATCCTTCAATTCAAATTCATTACTGGCAAACCACTGTATCAACTCTACTTCCTAGACTCCACATGTACTGTATCAAGATGTTGGACTTATTGGACTTACTTGCATCACAAATTGTACAGAAAGTGCAAACAACTTTTAGCCCCATTTAAATTTAACAAGAGTAAATCAAGATGCTATATCAACTTTACTTCCTGGAAACCTGTACTTCCTTGCACTGCGTGTTTTACCTCTAAATGATATTAAGTTTTTGGACTTACTGCACAAAATTTACATTACAGATTGTACAGTCAGTGCAGACATCTTATTAGAGTTGTACGAATTAAATCGTGCCAATTTTGTGATCAAAGCAGCTTACAATTTGCCTTTTATTAATTATAGTAACATTGGTTAGAAACTAACCTTTCGTTGGAATGCACAACTAAAAACACCACCGGAAACAAAGTACTGTATTTAAAAATGTTATTTACCTGACAAACCCATTTCCCCCCCTTTTAAAGCAAATGTCTCAGTGTCTCAACTTTCGACTTACAGTGAGGAGCCCAAAAGGGTGACCACTTTTAATGTACTAACAATTTTCCTTGCACGAAAGAATGTGAATTAATTAAAAGTGGTCACACATTTGGGCTCCTTGCTGTAAATCACACATCTTTTGGACTCGCATTTTCACTCAATAGACATTTTTGGCTTTGTCAGTGTAAATTGCACATTTCAAAATCACATGATGCTCCCCAGAGAACTTGTTTTAAACTATCTGAATACCAAGAGAATTTTTCTGAAAGGAGTGATTCTCAAGAGTGATGTCACAGTCTGAAATAGGACAACAAAAAAACGAAGCCCGAAAGGTCTCTTCTCAGTTCTTTGTCTGGAATTTTTAACATACTGTCTTGCTTTACTGGAACGTCCTCGCCTTAGTATGCATTGCATACCGGTTATTTATCTTTCTGAGCAATTCGACTTGGCAAAACTTCATCACTTGACATACATGTCACTGTTTTTCAGGGGCCAAATGTCCTATGTACCCTCCTCCCAAGAACGGTGCCTTGGTTTGTTTGAACCGTGATGAATGGCTCGTCTGCATTTTGCCAAGTGGCTTGTCAAACCGGCACTGATTTTGTTAATCATCCTCCCTTGTTGTACATTTGTGATAACGCTGGCACTTGGCAAATACATTCTCTTTTTCCTCAGTCAAGCGCCAAGCTCCCATGACCGGATTGTGCAAGTATGTTTTGGTAACATATAAATGCTAGTCCTTTTTAGAAATCAGTTGGGTAACATAAATGCTAGCCCTTGGTTTGGTAACATTCTTCCCCTCTTTTATCATTCATCAAATAAATGTTGTATTCGAGGCCTTAAAAAAGCCCCGAAAAACATTATAAGAGGGCGGTGAATTGTCCTCGAAGCAGTTCTGGACCTGGAAATTGACCATCAATACAGAATTAAACTTGTACTTTATTTCAACCGTTCAACCGTTTTGTAAGGAAGTTTTGAGAAGGCAAAAAAGATTATTTTTAGTTCTTCACTGAGGTGCAGAGGCTTTACAAAGGAAGTAGCATTTTAAAGATTTTTCGAGAAACGTTATTGTTGATAGAGTAAAGATGTTTGTTCTGATTAGTATATTTTCCCCGAAGATTGGAAAATTGACCTCTTTATTCTCGGTAGCGGTTCGATTTCGCAATTCGTTGACAAATTGAATAAAAGTGGATTTTTCAGCTTATGCAAATAGAAAATCTCATCATTTTAGGAAAGAGTTGTAAAACGAAATTCAAGGAGAACTATTGAGACTAATGCAATGCAAAATCTCCTTAGTGATTGCCATAACAAAATTCCCTTGTCGATGCATGATTTTCTTTATTTTAGTCACCTGTCTACTTGACAATGAACTTACAATGAAATGAGAAACTTGAAGTTGATCACTGTTAATGGTTTAGGTTACTTAGACTAAGCTCTAATTGTATATTTTATTATTATTTTTAACATTTCAGGCGGCGCTGGTCCTTCAGTGGTGAAAAGTGCCGGTCTGTCGGAGTTTTTCTTCAATGGAAATCAGGCGCATTCTCAAGTGGTGTCGCAATTAAAGCAGAATTTTCTTAATTTTGCCAAAGGCCGTTACGTCCTGCCATGGTATTGTCTGTATAACAGCGCCTGTCAACCTGACAAGGTACACGTTTACGTTTGAAACCGAAATCTACTGAAGATGTAACAACCAGACAATGTACACGTTTATGTTTGAAACCGAAATCTACTGAAGATGTAACAAAGCCCAGTTTGTCTTTGTTCTAGATTGAATAACTGAAAATGAAATGTTAGAATTAGAAAAAGAAATAAATGCTATCCCATTAAACAGCTACAGTGTGTATGTTTTTGTTTTTAATATCCCTTTTGCCTAGCCTGAAATGTAATTGATCTTGCGCCTTCAGCCTAGCCCAATTCCCCCATTAGAGTACCCCCGGGTTTCTTTCGCTTTGCAAATGATGAAATGACGGCGTGAATATATATATATATATAAAAAAAGATATATATATATATATGTTTATAGTGGTCATGCACTTAGCTTCATATCTCAACGAGATAGCTAGTTTACAGGCATGCCACTGAAACAGAGGAAACAAATAATTTATAAATGAACATAACAAGGTTAAAAATCCCAACTGGCAGGAGGCAGACCAGTTGGCTATATACAAAGCGTGGTCGAGGATTTTAACTCGGGACAACCGAGAAACAAATCCAGCTAGTGGCAAGGGCAGGCCTTGAACCGGTGACCTCCGGATTACAACACCAGCGCCCTAAACCACTCGGCCACGCTTGCCTCCCATTGTGACTTGCCTCCCATTGTGAATATGTGACTTTTGTAGCTTTAATAAATGAGGGGATTGTTTGATTCGGTGACCAAATACTGGGGAGTCCTGCATCTTACGACAATATAGATTTATTAAATCACTAATTCGTTACAATAAATCATTCTTAGTAAATGATACGTCGAACACAAACGAACTGTTTGTTTGTCTGCTTAGTCACAGCGCATTTTGGACTACTAAGTTTAGTTTCGATAATTTTGATATGCTTCCTCTTAAAAATGCTAAAAAGCCTTAAATCCAACAATGATCATCAATTCAAAAAACATTTCCTTAATGGAACACATTACTACAGTTATATTAATTAAATGCAAATAATTAAATTTTGGGGACTACTAAAACTAATTAAGAAAAACATTTTGTGTCAAATCAAACGTGCTATCAAACGACGTAAACAACCAGATATACTCAGAATAAAAAAAAATTGCGAAAAAAAAAAACATCAGATGTTGGTTAAAGTTATGCAAAAGTCCCTTTTTTATCAATTTGACAAGTCACCGGCTTACGTTTCAAACAAACAAACGAACTGTTTGTTTGTCTGCTTAGTCACAGCGCATTTTGGACTGCTAAGTTTAGTTTCGATAATTTTGATATGCTTCCTCTTAAAAATGCTAAAAAAGCCTGTAATTCAACATTGATTATCAATTAAAAAAACCTTTTCCTTGATGAATTATATTAATTAAATGCAAATAATTAAACTTTGGGGAAAAATAAGACTAATTAGGAAAAACATTGTTCGTCGAGTCAAACGTGCTTTCAAACGAAGTAAACAACCAGATTTATAAAAATAAAAATATGCGAAAAATAAAACATCAGATGTTGTTAATATCACGAAATCCTAAACACTAACTGATGTGGCTAAGTCATACGATCAACTTATTTTAACTCTCCGGCGACATCGTGCAAAAAGGCTGTAGAAACAGCCCATCGCATATGCACATCAAATCACAATTCTTTTCAAGTTGCGACATGTTAACACTCGATATCGTCAGTTTATAGACAAGTGGACGAGCATGTGCAGTTAGAGTTTGATTAAGTCATGTACGCTGGTTATAATCGGCTGCAGCCTCATCAGTGATGTCGGATAAGTCGGTCGCGGACATTTCCGGCTCAGTTAATTCCCTGTGCAATTTCCTGGCTTCGTGCCATTTTTTGACGCATCTGATAGCCACCATTACAAACACGATCAAAGGAATGTAGGCCAAAACATACACGAACACTTTCAGAGCCAACCTGGTGCTATCGGACTTGGTCGAGTCGACTGGTGAACTGAAGATGGCGATGAGTGACAGCGTTGCTAACAGGGCTACGTCTGACATGTTGATCCATTCGTAGCTTTCCTCGTCCTCTTTGACATCCGCGGATTCCTTGTAAGGCCTCAAGAACGCAACCGTGAGGAGGATCAAGACACAGACGCTCTGCAGCAGGGCTCCCTTTATGGGACTTGAAGGCATGAAAGTGGCAATGATCAGGATAACAAATCGACAGAGGAAGTAGAAAGCTGCACACCAGCGAAACTTGTCCTTGAAACAGTTTTGGAGGGCATCAAATATTGGCTTCCAACGATTGAGATTCACCACCGGAAACAGGCGACGAGTGAGGGAAGGTCGAAACAGAAGAATTAGTGGGAATGGCAACACCACGACCAAAATGTACAGGATCGCCAAGATTCCGTACGCAATATGCTTTCCAGTGAAGAAATCAATGCTACCGTTTGCGTACACCACGATCTTTGATCCGACTGCAGCGGGATGCAGTATGCGCAGAGAGATTCGGGTGATGTCGGTGTAGCAGAGGACAAAAATGGTACAGAAAGCGCGGAATGGGGCGGCTCTGACTTTTTTGCTAAACCACCAGTTGGGATGATTACTTACGGCTCTGGCTAAGCAAATAACCAACACCAAAACGTACGTAGGCAGGGCGTACATTATCGCTAACTTATCTGCATCGTCCAAGCCTGCAGCAAAACAAATACCACCTCCGCCTGTTTTGAACTGAAAGTTGGCAAGGCCGATGACAAACTCGATAAAAGGGTCGAATGTAAAGCCGTCGGGAGTTATCACCTTCATGACTTGGTAGGAATACAACCAAGCGTTCAGATATCCGGTGAAGAAATCGAGATCGATGAGCATGACTCCCATGACCACGAGAAGGAGGATAAAGCCGTACAAGAGAAGCAGGAACAAGTGCCAGTTAGAGCAAGTGCTTGAACAACTTTCTCCTCCAAACAACACGCTGTAATTCGCCTTACAGTTTCCGCAAAGCAAGCTTTTCTGATCTCGGTCGTTATTGCAAACGTTGTTGGGAACGTACTTATGCTCGATCGCGTTTCGGTCCGTAAAGTTACAGTATCCAGTTGGGCAAAAATGAGTGACAAATTTGCCATTGACCGATCCTGCCCAGTAGCCTTGTTGAAGATAAAATGTTTTTCCATCTGCCTTGCACCTTCTGATACCATCATTTGTGGAATCCATGCAAACACATATTTTATTCCTGGGCATAAACCCGGGATTGCATTGTTTTAATGAAAGGTCAGTTATCGTTTCTGTTAATACCTGTCTTCCCAGGTAGCTTATTTCTACCGAAAATTTCTCGCCTGCTTTTCCAGCCAATTTTAGATACGAAATGCTTCCGTTTGCAATGAACAAAGG
The DNA here is from genome assembly GCF_052425735.1 of Oculina patagonica. NCBI lineage: Eukaryota > Metazoa > Cnidaria > Anthozoa > Scleractinia > Oculinidae > Oculina > Oculina patagonica. The sequence goes on from NC_135762.1 coordinate 24,461,815, forward strand.
CGAAGGGGTGTAAAGTTCGACTGACGATGATTTCGGCTGTGGAATAATTTTAACAACGACAACACCAACAACGGAATTGCCGATCTCGTCAAGTAATTCAACTGAGGCATTAAAAACCTCGCTTGGGGCAACTTTCCAGTCGGCAGAATTATACTCTATGTCTACCGGGTCAGTGGCGACTTCCTTCCTCCGGGAGATTCTTACCCCATTTGCGTCTCTGAATTCGACGAATTTCCAACGCAATACGGAGTTGTTTTGACGTGGTTCCCCAGCTTGCCGACAGTTCTTTAACGTCGTGGCGTACACTGCATTCCCTGCAGCATAATACGGCGCTTTGTTGCCTTGAAAGACAACCTTTGTTTTCCAGTCATCATAATCCACAGATGAATCCGAGTATCCAAAGAAGCAGACGTGAGTGTTTTTGCCAGTTGCATTGAAACCAACCAGAGGCGGTCCAGGGGCGTAGATATACAAAGCTCCACCTTTGTCCTCACACTCGTTTCCTTGGAAAAGAAGATAGGAATCTTCGTTGAAAATGATTCTTGAACGTCCATACATGGCCAACGCACCCCCTCTGAATCCTCGGTTATTAATAAAGTGTAGGTTGCCGTGTATTTCCATTGTAGAGCCATCTAAGGCTGCGGCAGACTTAGTGTTGTTGACAAAAGTCACGTTTCCGCGGAATATCAAAGGCACTTCGACGCTGTAAAGTGCGCCTTCTCCAATTGTCACGAGGTCCTCCATTCGGATGACTTGATTTCTTAGAAACGATGAGTCGTTGAAGCTGATATGATACGGAACTTCAGGTCCGATTTGGTCTTCGTTTTGATTTGACAGAAAAACTCCAATGGCGGCTCCAACGGTTCCAGTGTTGTCAAACCAGTGGCACTGAGTAAAAAAGAACTGAGTTACATCTTTTTGATCAATAATACCGGGGATTGTCGTTCCGTAAATAGAAGTACCACCTCCCCAAATCCCCGTGTTGTTCACGAACGAGCAGTTGTTTATGGTGAATGTATTTATACGACGCCCGTCCTCTTCAATAAGGTTGCCTATTCGAGCCCCTCCACCGGCGAGAAATCCACTGTTCCTTTCAAATGTTGAGTGTTCCATCGTGAAAATATTGTCTCCTGTTCTTTCTTTCATCTCCAGCATAAGGCCTCCTCCCCATTGTGCACGGTTACTTTCGAAAACACACGATTCTATACCAATGGTGCAACCACTTGCATTCGATCGAAAGTATATCGCCAATCCACCCCCACGACTGAACGGAAGTTCTGGCGTGTCGACAAAGTCACGCTCGTGGCTTCCATTAAGCCACACGGCTTCGTTTCTGAGAAAACGGCAATTCCGGAAAATGTACCTGTTATTATGCTGGAATGAGTCGTGCTTACTTGGAGTTACATTGACGGTGTTATGGCCATAAGGATCTAAAGCCAAATAAACACCACCTCCCGAATACACATAGTCTATGCTTTGGTTTGAAAGGCCTTTAGAAGCTGAACTTGTATTCGAGAATGTTGTGTTACTATAGAGAGCGACATTGTCAGCAAACACGCTATTTGTAAAATTGATCAAGCCGCCACAATCATAACAATTCAAACCAAGGCCTGGGGAGAACGAAATCTCGACATTAGTGAGTCGTATGTTCCTGCAGTATCGAAAATCCAAAGCAGCTCTAAAATTGACTCCATCTAAGCCGCGGTAAGGCTTCTTTGCATTAACGGAGCTTCGATGCCATCCACCACACTTGTGCAACTTGATTCCCTCGAAGAATATATTGTCGCTCAGGATAAATGAAAGGCTTACGTTCGTCTCGCATGTGACTTCTACATCCTCTGGATTTAAACGCTCTCCTACCAGACCAAAGTTTACCACATTTGTAAAACTGTAGCTGTTTTTCATCGAGTAATTGCCCTTTGCTGCTGATATTTGTGTCCAGTTTGCCCCGTTTTGGCGTGCAAGCGAGATGGCGAAATCCAGCGACAAGCACGGCTGACTCGAATTTCCACAACCTTTAGAGTCCCTGCCGTTTGGTGAAATGAAAATAGTTGTCATCCTTCCCAGAGCAACGGAACTCTGGTAAATTAAAAGCATGAGGAACGCGAATCGTAAGATAAAAGAAGCCATCTTCATGTGTTATTCGCAGCACGATACGTAAAACAAGCGTGCGATGTCGCTTTGTCAGATTCTCGGAAATATTGCACCAACATTAACCGATCAGCATGGGTGGTTCGCGTCACGCAATTTCTGTCACGCATTTTATTTTCGCAAGTTTTTGGTTTCGAGACTTACAAACATATTTGAATAATATTTTGATAGTGGCTAAACAAACGTATATTAACTTTAAAGAGGAGTCGCAAAAACGTTATCGCGTTAAATATATTATTGCTTTGCATCATGTTGGAACGGATGGAAATCTGTCAGACGTGCGACCAACCATGGAATTGTGTGTAGCATAACAAACATTTTTGTCAGTCAGTATTTCAGCTGACCAAAAAGGGTATTTTACCATATGGAGAAAAAAAAAACAGAAAACAAAACATTCCGCCGCAACACACACCAGCTTACCGAAAAATTAAAAAGAAAATGAAGGTTACAAATCGGGTCACGCTAACGCTATTTGGGATATCTGTCAATCCTCGAGAACTTATCACATCGCCAATATTAAAATCTTATTATTTTACTAGCTCCGTGAGCTGTCAAGATAAAACGAATCCAGTGCTCTGATTGGCTACCCGAGCGGTCAAGATGGAGCCATCTTGACCGCTCGGGATCGCCCGCTGTGTTCCCGCAAGCGAAAAAACTTTTCAGTTCCGTCGTCGCTACTTCAAAAAGCTTTTTAGTCGTAAATTTGAGCTATGAAAGTATTTTCCCAAACAACACAAGTATTTTCTGTCGGTTTCTAGCGAAATGGAGTCCGATAACAAAGAAATAGGTATTGAAGTGAAATAATGAGAACAAGCAAATTAATCAACAAATGCTAACGAGTTTCGTAAATTTTATTTTCCATAACAACCACCTAATACAAAAATTAAAACCCAAAGCGACTTGAAGACATGTTATCGGTTTTTTTTCGGCGGAAAAGGGAGAAAAGTCAGTGACATACCTGAAGAATAAAGACTTCGGCAAACTAGTCGTTTGTGTAAAATCTTCAAAATGGAAGAAAGCGGACGGCACGGCGAACCAGGCACTGAAATCTTTTAAAACATCTTTTCTCCGAAGCCTCTAACGCTCACGTCGAATAAGGTCGGGTCGAACATTTATATCAATGATGTAGGAAAGTTTAAGCTTTTCCCGTGAAGTGGTAAGTCCCAAACAATTTCAACAATCACAATTTCAATATTCAGCTCTTGTCAGGGCAGGTTTGCACCACAAAAGCGCCAGAAGCGAGCAAATACTCTTCAAAACGTCCAATAATCAAAAGCTGGCGGCCAGATGGAATGGACATTCTTGTTTTAAGGCTTCAAACTCAACCATTAATCTCGTTACCAGATCTCGCAGGCGAAGCGGAAGGCGAGATCTGGTCAAATCTGATTTGTACCACGTGATTGGAATCAGGAATGTGGCAGGCGATTCCATTGCGCATGCCCTAGACAATTTTATGAAAATGGCAATAAAATAAATAACCAATCCTCCCGGGGGGGGGGGGGGTACTCCCTATAATGGCCTATACGGGGAGGCACCGCCCGAAAGGGGCACCTTTTTCAGGCTTCAGGTATACAAAAGGGTAGGGATTTCACGAGTTTAGGTATATGAAATGGTGTGGAAGTCTGTCATTTAGGTTTATAAAACGGCCTTTTATTAAAATATTTCGAACAGACGCAATTTCTGCCTGTATTATTTTATTAAGCGCTACACGAAAATGACAAGAAAAAGTCCTGTTTTAAGTCCACGCCACGTCTTTTAGGTATATGAAAGGGGTACCTTTTTTCAGTTAAAGGTATACGAAAGGGGTACAATTTCTGTCAAAATGGTATATAAAAGGGTAAGGGGTTAGAACTCGGGGCGGAGCCTGCCTGCCTGTATTATTTTATTAAGCGCTACACGAAAATGACAAGAAAAAGTCCTGTTTTAAGTCCACGCCACGTCTTTCAGGTATATGAAAGGGGTACCTTTTTTCAGTTAAAGGTATACGAAAGGGGTACAATTTCTGTCAAAATGGTATATAAAAGGGTAAGGGGTTAGAACTCGGGGCGGAGCCTCCCCGTATAAAAAATTTTTGAGTACCCCCCTCCCCCCGGGGGGCCAATCCTCAACTATATGAATAACGAATGCTTTACCATTCTCGTCTTTCCTGGAATAATATCTAGCAGAGTATTTTACTAAGCAAAAGGCAATCATGAACTAGATTTCTCCTCCTCCTGTCTAGATTTTATGCAAATTTGATCCGGTCACGTAATCAAACGTAAATATTCTTACGGCAGATTCTCCGTTTTTAAACATCGTTATTCGTTTGAAATAGCTTTATAATGCTACAAAGAACTAAAACGAAATCTTCTTGTCTTTTGAGGCCGGCTGTAAACAACGAAACGTCCCAAAAATGAATATATTATGATTGCGTACATGATCTATAACTGGCTTCCTTTTCAGTACTCGAAAAAAGTCAAATAATAAATCCTTTATTGACCAAGCTTGTTCGGTCAAGATGGCAGGATATTGGCCTCGTTCTTTTTTTGCGAAAAAATAACTTGGCAAAAAAATAACTTGGCCAATATCCTGTCATCTTGACCTCACGCTTGGTCAATAACCCATATACATCGCCTGGTACCCGGGGGGGTACTCCTTGGAATTTTTGGTGGGGGTGTGCCGCCCGCATTTCCAAATCCAGACCCAATTTCAGACCAAAAAATGTCATTTTCCACACCCGTTTTCAGACCTGGACTCAAAAATCCATACCCGTTTTCAGACCTGACCTTGAAATGAACGCTGAACGGAAGTCAACGTAACAAGGATGAATAGGTAAAATTTAGCTGAAATGATATATTTTATCTATTTCTCTTTGTCTCTCACCAGTTACTCGCTCCAGTTGCTGGGAAGAAAAATAAGTTTATAAGCTTTTGTGAACGTTCCCCAGATAACCATACCCAATTTCAGACCAAAATTTTCAAAATCTATACCCGTTTTCAGACCAAAACGGCTCAAAAACCATACCCTTTGGGGCGGCACATACCTATATACCTTATATAGGGGAGTACCCCCCCCGGGGGCCTGGTATAACATAATAGCGAAAATGCTTGTAAAACAAATGAATGCCAGCAGACAAGGGAGTGATACTCGCTTACGCGAAAAACGATACAATATTTAATATATTTAGTATTTGATCATGAGCTAAGCCGGTTGGTGGAAATTTAATTAAAGCTACTTTATATCTACACAGTGGGATTATTAGCATTTGATGATGGGGTCATGTCCGGCACTAAAATAATGGTTTGTGAATATTGAAAGAAAATATTGAAACTTTTAATATTCACATAAATAGATTTTAAAAAATCTATTTACCGTGAAGTAAAACATAACTGAAAGCGGCACTATTAAAACGAGAGTCAAACTATTACATTAAGATTTCCGAGGTGCAGACCTGTGGGACAGACTTGCCATCTAAAAATATGAAATTTTAACGCTGCGGCAGATAAACTCCTTGAAAACAAACGCTTTATGACCTCTGTGGCAATGTTATTATCCCACGCACAGTTAACGTAAATATCTTGTTTCGACCTATCGAGCTAGGGGTGGGAGGGAGGGGGGAAGAGTTTACAAGTATCGATTTTCCGTTCAGCGCTCAACAATTCTACCGGTCTGGAGGACTAAACAAATCTTATCGTCGTCATAAAAAGCTTAAAGAGTCACAACTAAAAATGTTTTTTCTTAAGGGGAGAAAAGAAAGGTTTAAAACATTTTAGCAGGACCATCCCATCTACGCCTAGTGTAAAGAGCAGTCTCCCCCTTCTCTGAGCTAGACACAAATTCTAAGAACTCATTAGCATATTAGCTTATGAAAACATCCATTGCAAAGGCGGAAATGATGTGGTCTTGCATATTTCGTTCAATATTGTTCCTCTCTTTGCTGTACCTGCCATCACCAGCTGCATGGAGGAAGCACATTTACCTTTCTCCAAGCGGCAGTGACACGCAAAGCTGTGGAGATCGGGCCAAGCCGTGCAAATCACTGGATACAGCTTTCGCTATCGTTTTAGCTGGAACTGGCGGCGCCAACTCAACACTGGTATCAGCAGCCAAAGGAAATTATACGTTGACAAAAACCTTCGATTTCACCAACGTGGACACTTTTGCTTTGGTTGGAGAGGGTTCAAGATCAGACGAGGTAAGAATAACTTGCGAGCCAAACGTAAGCCTGTCGTTTGTGTTTTGCCAAAATATTGCTCTCGAAGGATTCATGTTACAAAGATGCGGCGGATGGCGCGAGAGTACGGTAGGAATTAACAAGTCTGCTCATGCTGGCCAGAGACATCAGGGTGTAAAGTTTAAGACCGCTTTGGATTTTCGATATTGTCGAAATGCGCGATTCACAAATATCGAGATATCATCTTCTCCGGGGCTTGGTGTAAATTTCTTTGATGTTGGAGGCGTTGTGAATTTTACTGATTGCGTGTTGGCAGACAACAAGGCACTAGATTCCAACAAGAGTTCAAATGGGTCGTTAGAAGGTTTTATTAAAGAAGGCTTCGTACATTCAGGAGGCGGAATTTATATGATCCTCAACCAGTATGGCGACAACATTGTTAATGTCACGCCAAGTCAACACGACTCATTCCAGCACAACAACACCTACCTCTTTAGAGATTGCCATTTTTTCAGAAATGAGGCTATCGGTTGGAATATAAGCCATAAACACGATATTATTGACGATCCCGGTCCTTCACAATTCAGTCGAGGGGGTGGATTAGCAATTTATTTTCGAGGAAATGCCAGTAACTGTACCACTGAAGTCGAGTCTTGTGTATTTCTCGGCAATCGCGCGATTTGGGGAGGAGGTCTTCAAGTTGAAGCCAGAGATGAAGTAAAAAATAATCATTTTGTTATCAAGAATACTTCGTTTCACGACAATACCGGAGTTCTGGCTGGGGGAGGTGTTCGGATGGGCAATTTACTTCGAAGAGGTTCAGGCGACCCCCTGAATACATTTACCTTTGATAACAACTGTGCATTTGTAAAGAACTCGGCCATCTGGGGTGGTGGTATATCGTTGTATGCAACGTCGGTACTGTGTCGGGCAAACTGTGCAAAGCACAAAACTCAATTCATATTTAATCGCTGTACTTGGTTTGACAATAACGGGACAGTGGGCGCCGCATTAGCAGCTATGCTTGCTAATCAAAATGATGTTCAAATTGGACCGGAAATGCCATTCACAATTAGCTTCAAAGACTGTTCATTTTCACGGAATCAAGTCGTCAAGTTAGATGAAGGTGTTACGATAGGAGAAGGCGCGTTATTCAGTGACCAAGTACCACTAATATTTCTGGGAAATACTTCGTTTAAAGAGAACACAAACACTGCCTTGTCCTTAGATGGGTCAACTATAGAGATAGTCAATCAGATGGAGTTCATTAATAACAAGGGCTACAAAGGAGGAGCTGTGGCGATGCGTGGGCTTTCCAGAATAATTTTCCACAAGAATTCTAAGTTACTTTTTAAGGCAAACTCATGTGAGCACATAGGAGGAGCACTGTTCATTGAAGCTGTTGGATCTCCTCTGGTTGATTTCAATGCAACTGGTGTCGACACACACGAATGCTTCTTTGGATACACGGATGACAAAGCTGACTTTAAGAACTGGAAAACATCTGTCATCTTTCAAGGCAACAGGGCAGTCGATGATGGCAAGGGAAACTCGGTATACGCTTCGACACTCAAGAACTGTCGACGACCCGGCGAGTCTCGGCAACACAACACGGTGCTTCGCTGGGATTTCGTTCAGTTTGAAACCTTAGATGGGAACGTTACCTCGCGAGAAAAGCAAGTAGCAACTGATGCAATTAACATGATTTATGAAGCAGGAGACTGGGAAGTTGCACCAGGTGAAGATTTCGATGCGACAGTCAAATTGATTGACGAGATAGGCAACTCAGTCATTGGAATAGTCGATGTTGATATCAACTCTCATGCAAGCTCATCGCCAGTTAAGTTGGGCACTACTTCTTCCTTATTTCTTACCGATGGTCACATTTCCCATCTCAAATTGGCTGGAAAACCTGGCAGTTTGTTTACAGTAACCCTGCGCTATGTGGGTAGGCAGGTATTAGTGGATACAATCCCCAACATTTTGTTGCAGCATTGCCATGAAGGTTTCTTTTATGACGGCTCAAATTGTGTTTGTACGGACTCCAGAGACAAAGGTGTAGCACGGTGTAACTCGGACGGAAAGACTATTTACCTTAAACAGGGCTACTGGGCCGGCAAAGTTGACGGTAAATTCGTTACACACACGTGCCCCGCTGAGTACTGTAACTTCACAAAGCCCATATTTCCAGAAGTGTACCAGTACGTTCCTGGAGAAGTTTGCAAAGGTAACAGAAACCAGTCCAGCGTACTTTGTGGCGAGTGCAAACAAGGCTACAGTGTCCTGTTTGGAAACGAAAACTGCTCATCCAGCTGTACTGGTCAGTGGCTATGGATGAATATTGTCTACTTCATATTACTTTTTATAGTTTCGTGTTTCGTGTTGTTGGTCAATCCAAACCTATCAAGTGGGCATCTAAACGTCTGTTTGTATTCGTATCAAATTTTGAAGATACTTACTCCAGATGGGTTTAAATACGACCCTTTCATTGAGTTCCTGGCCGCCCTTTCTAACCTACAAGTTCATGTAGGACGTGGCATTTGTTTCGCAGCAGGTTTAAACAATGCGGACAAGTTGATAATAATGGCCTTATTTCCAATCGTCGAAATTGCTGTATTGAAACTTTTGACGTTGTTGAACCCCATTTGGATAAGGGCTTTGGAACGGCTCTATAATAAACTGCGACAAGACGAGTGTTGCCCAGATACTTGCTGCTGCAGGAATGCTTTTTTGACGTGGCTAAACAATTGCTGGGAGTCATTCAACGAACACGTGGGAAATGGCTTTGCTTATGCCTATTGTACTATCGTTGTCCTGTGCTACGTGGACATTACCCACATTGCACTGCAGCTCTTGCATCCTGTCAAAGTTGGGAGAAGGACCGTGTTGTTTGCAGACGGTAATATGGAATTCTTTGTTAATGGCTATCATATCGCATACGGAAGTGTTGCTATTGTGCTCATGGTGTTAGTCATTTGCTTTCCTGTCATACTTGTCTTTTATACTGGCTCAAACCCACATCTCGAAGCTTTGCGAGCCTGTTACAAAACTAAGTGTCAGTCTTTTGTCGCCTACTACCTTGGCTGTCGAGTCGTGCTCTTAGTGATAAGCACATATATGCCAGCCGGCCCTTTGAAAAGTGCTTTGCTACAATTCTTCTGTGTCCTTTTCCTGTTTATCATTGCGGTTGCAAGGCCATACAGAGAAGATGCAAATCAAGGTGGCAATGACCCACACGATCTCCAAGGAGTAGCAAATCAAGGGGGTATTGAAGCACAAGATGCCCAAAGAGCAGCGGGTCAAGGTGATATTGAAGAACTTCAAATAGAAGACAATCAAAATGCACGCGGCAATGAAGAAGAACAAGTGGCAGGTGGAGAAACTGTGAAATACCGGTGGATCAACGAGTCAGACGTGGTAATCTTATCGACTCTAGCCGCCATTGCAGTTTTAAGTTCCCCCGTTAGCAGCGATGTTTCCAAAAGTACTGCATATGGTCTAATATGGTTTGTAAGGATATTGGCATACGTACCTTTGGTGATGGCGTTTCTTCCGTATGTCATACGAGCCTTTCAATCGTGGCGCGAGGGAAGAGTTAATCATGTTCCTGAACAACAAGATGGAGCTGTACCAAGGCAACAAGGTCCACAATTGATCGACCGTGGGCCCCCACCGTGCGCCGAACACGGTGCACGAAATGAACGACGTGTGGAAACGGATGAGCGGACACCACTCTTGGCTGGCGCGCAGCAAGGTGCGCCAAACGAACTAGACCCACAGCTTAATCAGCGCATTCTACTGGCAGACGTACCCAATTACGAAACCCCATTCCATACAGCTCTAGAACAACTGGATGAACAGAACGAAAGACTGTGACTGCGTCAGAAAGCGTCATAGAATAGGTAACATCAACACATTCTTAGCTCACCATAAAACAATCGCACTACTCGTTGCAACCATTTTTCTTCTGGCTGGATGTCCTGCGATCTCATGGGTGTCCTCTGCATGCTGCTGTGAGGAATTGAAGCTTTTGCTCATTGGTCTCCAGTATACAATTTTGAATTAATAATCTTAGGATATGCACACAAGAATACTGGTGTTAATGATGTACTAAAAAGTAGAGGGCCTTCCGGATAGACGCTAAGAAGGTTTGTGCCTTGAGGATTGATGAGACAACATAAGTGTTTAACAAAGAACTTGATCGAAGCAGATCGATCGTAGCCGAACTTAGCTAAGCCCACGATTTGTTTACTGATTACGATAAACATTCCCTTTGGACCACACCAGCTAAAATGGTTAAACTTTAACTGTGTTTCTTCTTGTCGATACCTGCTACAAGCTCGCTGAACAGTCCAATTAACTTGCTCAATCCACCGTACGGAAAAAGATGGCGACTGGTACATTTATTCATACTTCTTAGCGCCATAAAACCATAAAAACGGTCATAACAAACGCCCAAAAAAGTTCTAAAACCTTCAGTCCTACCATGCGCAGTATTGATAGGACAGATACAAATTTCGCAAAATATGGCTTTCTATATGCCGAATGGCTGTGTTAGGCTCGCAAGGAATTGGGGTTCAATATACCGTCAACATCTTCTTTCTTACGGTGGATTTTGAGGGAACAATTAATGTCGCACACTGATTGGAAAGTGATAATTACACTACGTTGTTAGAATTACTTTTTTAAAAAATATGGATATGGATTTGTGTTTTTTTGTGCATCTCACACTGAATGGGTTAAAATACAATATCACGACATAGCTTTTAAACAAAAATCAAAAGAAAAATATTGACAAAATTTCTCGGTTTATCGGCACAAAACACCTGCACCATGGGGTATGAGAATAATACTCGATAAGCTTGTTTAGTCACTCGCCTTCGTCTCAAAATTTACAATCCCTTCTGGTGCTTTTCCAATATATTGCGTCATTTCGGTTGAGCCGATAAACCACAGAAATGCTATGGAGCATGTGTCCTGCGAGCAGAGTTCCCTTTGATCCTCCTCTTTCCCGACTTAAAGAAAGATCCAAGCAAAGCAACTCTGCTCGAGCTCGCAGGGTATGGAGCAAATAGAATGTGGTTCCTTTATCTCAAACGATTTTCTAATCGTTGCAAAATTATGTTTATTCTTTTTTTTACCGCACTGCAATCTGTTAGGTAGAAGTATGGCCCCACCATGTACCAATAGCACATCATCAAGTTTCCACGAGCTTCGTGACCAGTACTTTTTTTTTTATTTTGTTTAGCATGTTATCTGATTAAGGTTGACATTTTTAAACTTTGTATAGCTCATAAGACGTTATGTGGGTAAATAAATGATTGATTAATGATTGATGATAACACAAATGACTGACAACGACCTTGATTGGCATTTCAAGCATCATATTTGTCAAAGTTAAATCTTTTAGGTTTTATAACATTAAGAATGTACGTAGTGTTTAGGCCAAGTAAATTTTCATCTGTAATTTTGATCTGTTTCAATTAAACATTTTTTGTGAGTACAGGATTGCCAATTAAAAATTGATAGCGTCAAAATAAACTCTAAGAAGAATACAATCATTGTCCTTGTTTTGTTTTTGTTTTGTTTTTTGTTTTTTTTTAATTTTATTTTTGGAACATATACATATTTTTTATTCTCTTGATACGTAAACACAGCTCAAGACTAGCTGGGACCGTTTTTATGACAAATATGTATAATTTCTGACAACATTAGCAAAGTATATTCCTAAGAAAAACCTTTAAAATTCTTGTAGCTTGAGGCGCTCTTACAAAAATCTGTCGACAGTCTAAAGTCGTGATCCAAAAGGTGACTTCGTGACGTATGGATTGATGATGTCGCAATGATTTAAACGTGCAATGATCTAAAATGCGCATAAAACCGCGCGTCAAAGTCAAAAGGTTAAGAAGACGTCATTGTGTTCAAACTGCAGGGTAAAAAATATATAAGACTTTTGCTGTGCCAATTTTAAGTTTAGTGCTCTTAATTCACGAAAATAAAAATAATAACCTAAAATGCCGTGAGCTAGCCCATTTAAAAGAATCGTGGACGGCGAGGAAAGGAGGAGGAAGTGCAGGATCACGGAGTGTAGGAAAGAGAGGATGGACGGGGGGGGGGAGGGGGGGGGGGTTGGTAAGAAAGGATCCGTGGGATCAAAGTTGAACAACATATAAAGCTTGACGTGGGTGGCGGCGTCACGCTATTTAAATGAGATGCTTTTGACACGTATTTTTCTTACCGTTTAACCAACGTTTTGATAGTGAAAAAGTCTAAAAACAGAACAGAATATAATGTGTATAAACGTTGTTGTAAATGTTTGAGAAAACAAAAGTGGTTTGAAATCATAGCAAGAATCTGTTTAGCCTTGTCAAACATCAGTTTGAAAACTAGCAAACGATCGCGAGCAGTGGAGCCACAAGGGGGAGCAAACATACACAAATTCTACAAAAAAAATCCAACCTACTGCAGTTATAAAGATTCTAATATTACTTTCCTTATTTTTACAAGGGCAAGCGCAAGGAAAAAAAATATGACAAAAATAAAGCATGCTTATTATTTTCAGTAGTAATATTATCCTAAGGTTTTTGTTTTGACATGCTCAACCGAGACGGGTGGGAGGTGGCGTAGGAGAAGGGGAGGGGGGGGGGGGGGTGGAGTTTAAGCAATTCCCTGGTAGACTAGTCGCTTGGCCTACGCGGAAAGTGCTTATGGAAACGCAGGTTGTTGTGATCGTTTTTTTTTTTGTTCGTGAATAGAGTGTATTATCTTAAAATAAGCAGATCAATTCAACTCCACTAGGAAAAAAAATGGTCTACTTAAAACAATGTCAGAAGGTTCTAGTTTAAATAAACCCCCTACCGCCCCCCTTCCCCCGCCTCCACCTCCGCACTGATTTAACACGATTTATAAGAACTTGTTGGCAGACCATAAGTCTTTTCCTTTCATTTAACCGTGACGGTATCAACCGGACAACAGAATTAGAATGATGCGTTCTTGCATATTGCGTTCACTCTGTTTCCTTATTTCGATTTATTTTCCATCAAAAGCTGCATGGAATAATCAAATTTTCGTTTCTCCAAGAGGCAATGATTCGCAGAGCTGTGGAAATCGGGCCCGGCCGTGCAGGTCACTGGACGCAGCTTTCGCCATCGTCCTCGCTGGAACTGACGGCGCCAACTCAACCCTGATATCAGCAGCCAAAGGAAACTATACGTTGACAAAAAGCTTCAATTTCACCAACGTGGACACTTTTGCTTTGGTTGGAGAGGGTTCAAGATCAGACGAGGTAAGAATAATTTGTGAGCCAAGCGTGAGTCTGTCGTTTGTTCTTTGCCAAAACATTGCTCTCGAGGGATTCATGTTACAGAAATGTGGTGGATGGCGCGAGAGTACGGTAGAAATTAACAAGTCTTCTCATGCTGGACATCGTCACCAGGGTGTAAAGTTTAAGACCGCTTTGGATTTTCGATATTGTCGAAATGCGCGATTCACGAAGATCGATATATCGTCTTCTCCGGGGCTTGGTGTAAATTTCTTTAATGTTGGAGGTGTTGTGAATTTTACTGATTGTGTGTTGGCGGACAACAAGGCACTAGTTTCCAACAAGAGTTCAATTGGATCATTCAAAGGGTTTATCGAAGAAGGTTATGTGTATTCAGGGGGCGGAATTTATATGACTCTCAACCGATACGGCGACAATGTAGTAAATGTCACGCCAAGTCAACACGACTCATTCCAGCACAATAACACCTACATCTTTAGAAATTGCTATTTTCTCAGAAATGAAGCTATTGCTTGGAATATAAGCCATAAACACGATATTTTTGAAGATCCCGGTCCTTCCCAGTTTAGTCTAGGGGGAGGATTGGCAATTAATTTCCAAGGAAATGCCAGTAACTGTAACACTGAAATCGAGTCTTGCGTATTTCTCGGTAATCGCGCAATTTGGGGAGGAGGTCTTCAAGTTGAAGCCAAAGATGAAGTAAAAAATAATCATTTTGCAATCAAGAATACTTCGTTTCACGACAATACCGGAGTTCTGGCTGGGGGAGGTGTTCGGATGGGCAATTTACTTCGACGAGGTTCAGACGACCCCATGAATACATTTACCTTTGATAACAACTGTGCATTTGTAAACAACTCGGCCATCTGGGGTGGTGGTATATCGCTGTATGCAACGTCGGTACTGTGTCGGGAAAACTGTGCAAAGCACAAAACTCAATTCATCTTTAATCGTTGCACTTGGTTCGACAATAACGGGACAGTGGGCGCCGCATTAGCAGCTATGCTTGCTAATCAAAATGATGTTCAAATTGGACCGGAAATGCCATACACAATCAGATTCAAAGACTGTTCATTTTCACGGAACCAAGTCGTCAAGTTAGATGAAGGTGTTACGATAGGAGAAGGCGCGCTATTCAGTGACCAAGTACCACTTATATTTCTGGGAAATACTTTGTTTAAAAAGAACACGAACACTGCCTTGTCCTTAGATGGGTCAACTATAGAGCTATTCAATCAGGTGGAGTTCATTTCCAACAAGGGCTACAAAGGAGGAGCCGTGGCGATGCGTGGGCTCTCGAAAATAACTTTTCAGAAGAATTCGAAGTTACTTTTTTATAATAACTCGTGTGAGCTTAAAGGAGGAGCACTGTACATTCACACTGTTGGATCTCCTCTGGTGGATTTCAATGCAACTGGTGTCGACACACACGAATGCTTCTTTGGATACACGGATGACAAAGCTGACTTTAAGAACTGGAAAACATCTGTTATCTTTCAAGGCAACAGGGCAGTCGATGATGGTAAAGGAAACTCGGTATACTCCACGACACTTAGGAACTGTCGGCGACCGGGGGAGTCTCGGCAAAACAACACGGTCCTCCGCTGGGATTTCATCCATTTCAAAACCTTAGATGGGAACGTTACCTCGCGAGAGAGTGAAGTAGCAACAGATGCAATTAACATGATTTATGAAGCAGGAGACTGGGAAGTTGCACCAGGTGAAGATTTCGATGCGACAGTCAAATTGATTGACGAGATAGGCAACTCAGTCATTGGAATAGTCGATGTTGATATCAACTCTCATGTAAGCTCTTCGCCAGTTAAGTTGGACACTACTTCTTCCTTATTTCTTACCGATGGTCACATTTCCCATCTCAAATTGGCTGGAAAACCTGGCAGTTTGTTTACAGTAACCCTGCGCTATGTGGGTAGGCAGGTATTAGTGGATACAATCCCCAACATTTTGTTGCAGCATTGCCATGAAGGTTTCTTTTATGACGGCTCAAATTGTGTTTGTACGGACTCCAGAGACAAAGGTGTAGCACGGTGTAACTCGGACGGAAAGACTATTTACCTTAAACAGGGCTACTGGGCCGGAAAAGTTGACGGTAAATTTGTTACAAGCCCCTGCCCCGCTGAGTACTGTAACTTCACAAAGCCCATATTTCCAGAGGTGTACCAGTACGTTCCTGGAGAAGTTTGCAAAGATAACAGAGACCAGACTAGCATACTTTGTGGCGAGTGCAAACAAGGTTACAGTGTCTTGTTTGGAAACGAAAACTGCTCATCCAACTGTTCTGATAAGTTTCTGGGATGGATTCCTCTCTATCTTTTCGCTCTTTTAATTTTGACGGTGTTGGTTTTGTTATTCAATCCAAACCTTTCAAGTGGGCATCTAAACGCTTGTTTATATTCCTATCAAATTGTGAAGATATTAACTCCAGAGGGGTTTAATTACGACCCCTTCATTGAATTCTTGGCTGCTCTGTCTAACCTTCAAATTCATGTTGGAGTTGGAATTTGTCTTAAAGCTCGTTTAAACAATGCCGACAAGTTAATCGTAATGATATGCGTTGTTTTCGTTGAAGTTTTGATTTTGATAACTCTTACGAAGTGTGAAAGAGTTCAATCCATTTTGAAAAAATTTTTGAAAAGCATCTATAAGAAACTGAAACATAGCCAGTGTTGTCCATGTCCGGGTACTATTAGAAGATGCGGGAAAGCATTCAAGAGAAACGTGAAAGATGGCTTTGCCTATGCCTACTGTACCATCTTCGTTCTGTGTTATGTTGATGTTGCCCACGTTTCACTGCAGCTCTTGCATCGTGTCGAAGTTGGGGGAAAGAAGGTGTTGTTTGTAGACGGTAATATGGAGTGGTTTAATGGTCTTCACAGAGCATACGGGAGTATTGCTATCGTTCTTATGGTGTTTGTTATTTGCTTTCCATTCATTCTTGCCTTTTATACTGACTCAAACCCACATCTCAAAGCTTTACGAGCCTGTTATAAAACTGGCCGTCGCCGTCGTTATTTTCTCGCTTACTACCTTGGATGTCGTGTCGTGCTTCTTCTGATTAGCACATACGTGCCAGCTGGCCCTTTGAAAAGTGCCTTGCTACAATTCTTCTGTATTCTTTTTCTGTTTATCATTGCGGTTTCAAGGCCATACAAAGAAGAAGCAAATCAAGGTGCCGACCAAGAAGCGGAAGCTCAACGAGTAGCAAATCAAGGTGGTAATGAGCCACAAGATGCCCAAAGAGAAGCAGATCAAGGTGGCAGCGGAGAAGCTCAGCGAGAAGCCAATCAAGATGTACGCAGCAATGAAGAAGAAGAAGTGGCAGGAGAAACTGCGAAATACCCCTGGATCAACGAGTCAGACGTGGTAATCTTAACGACTCTAGGCGCCATTGCAGTTCTAAGTTCCCCCATCAGCAGCGATGTTTCCAAAAGTACAGGATATGGTCTAATGTGGTTTGTAAGGATTTTGGCATATGTACCTTTGGTTATGGCAGTACTTCCATATGCTATAGCGTGGCGCAACAGAAGAGTTAATCGTGTTCCTGAAGGAACACGACGTACCAGAACAAACGTACCAGATCCACGGCAACAAAGCGAGCGTACACCGCCATTAGGCCAACATGGTGTACCAAACGAACCACATGTGGATTCGGATGAGCGGACACCACTCTTGGCTGGCGCGCAGCAAGGTGCACCACGAGCATTCCAACCGTGGCGCAAGGGAAGAGTTAATCATGTTCCTGAAGCTGTACCAAATGTAGCAGGTCCACAATTGATCGAGCGTGGGCCTCCATTAGGTGAACACAGTGCACGAAATGAACGTGAGGAATCCGATGAATGGACACCACTCTTGGCTGGCGCGCAGCAAGGTGCGCCAAACGAACAAGACCCACAGTTAAACCAGCGCATTCCACTGGCAGACGTACACAATTACGAAACCACATTCCATACGAGAAAAACTAGATGAACAGGACGATAGATATGTCACGGCGCCGGAAAGCGCATAGTATAGATTACATCAGGATCCTTAGCTCAACTTAAAACAATCGCAACACTCGTTGCAACCATTTTTCTTCTGGTTGGATGTCCTGCGATCTCATGGGTGTCCTCTGCATGCTGCTGTGAGGAATTGAAGCTTTTGCTCATTGGTCTCCAGTATACAATTTTGATTAATAATCTTAGGATGTGCACACAAGAATACTGGTGTTGATGATGTACTTAAAAGTAGAGGGCCTTCCGGGTAGTCGCTAAGAAGGTTTGTGCCTTGAGGATTGATGAGACAACAGAAGTGTTTGACAAAGAACTCGATCGAGGCAGATCGATCGTAGCCGAACGTAGCTGAACCCACGATTTGTTTACTGATGACGATAAACATTCCCTTTGGACTACACCAGCTAAAATGTGTATATGACATGAAAAATATTTTTTGTTTTTTTTAAGGCCTTTGATAAAATGGTTTTTTTTTTTTAAATTTTTTTTTTTTAACTTTTTTATTACTGAGTTTCTTCTTGTCGATACCTGCTACAAGCTCGCTGAACAGTCTAATTAACTTGCTCAATCCACCGTACGGAAAAAGATGGCGACTGGTACATTTATTCATACTTCTTAGCGCCATAAAAGCATAAAAACGGTCAGAAAAACGCACAAAAAAGTTCTAAAACGTTCAGTCCTAGCATGCGCAGTATTGGTAGGACAGATACAAATTTCGCAAAATATGGCTTTCTATATGCCGAATGGCTGTGTTAGGCTTGCAAGGTATTGGGGTTCAATACACCGTCACCATCTTCTTTCTTACGGTGGATTTTGAGGGAACACTTAATGTCGCACACTGATTGGAAAGCGATAATTATACTTCGTTGTTAAATGTAGAATTACTTTTTTAAAAAAGCAGAGCCGATCCGTTTATTATTCGTTAGGGTTTTTGGTGCATCTCACACTGAATGGGTTAGAATACAATATCACGACATAGCTTTTAAACAAAAATCAAAAGAAAAATATTGACAAAATTTCTTGGTTTATCGGCAGAAAACACCTGCACCATGGGGTATGAGAATAATACTTGAAAAGCTTGTTTAGTCACTTGCCGTCGTCTCAAGATTAACAATTCATTCTCGTGCTTTTCCATTTATTGTGTCATTTCAGTTGAGCCTATAAACCACAGAAATGCAATAAAGCGAGTACCCTGCGAGCAAGTTCCCTTAGATCTTCCTGTCGCCGTCCTCTTTCCCGACTTATCTGCGAAAGATCCAAGTGACTCTGTTCGCAGGGTATGAAGCAAATAGAATGTGGTTCCTTTATCTCGAACGATTTTCTAATCGTTGCAAAATTATGTTTATTCTTTTTTTATGGCACTGCAATCTGTTAGGTAGAAGTATGGCCCCACCATGTAGCAATAGCACATCTTCGAAGTTTCCACGTGCGTCGTGACCCGGCAGTACTTTTTTCTATTTTGTTTAGCATGTTATCTGATTAAGGTTGACATTTTTAAACTTGTATAGCTTATAAGACGTTATGTGGATAAATAAATGACTGATTGAGGATTGATGATAACACTGAAAACATTAAGAATGTACGTAGTATTTAGGCCAAGTAAAGTTTCATCTGTAATTTTGATCTGTTTCAATAAAACATTTTTTTGTGAGTACAGGATTGCCAAGTAAAAATTGATAGCGTCAAAATAAACTCTGAGAAGAATACAATCTTTGTCCTTGTTTTTTATTTATTTGTTTTTTTATTTTTGGAACATAAACATATTTTTTATTCTCTTGATACGTAAACATAGCTCAAGACTAGCTGGGACCGTTTTTATGACAAATATTTAAAATTTTTGACAACATTAGCAAAGTATATTCCTAAGAAAAACCTTTAAAATTCTTGTAGCTTGAGGCGCTCTTATAAAAATCTGTCGATCCAAAAGGTGACTTCGTGACGTATGGATTGATGATGTCGCAATTATTAAAACGTGCAAATGATCTAAAATGCGCATAAAAGTGCGCGTGAAAGTCAAAAGGTTAAGAAGACGTCATTGTGTTCAAACTGCAGGGTAAAACAAATATCACTGGATAACCGATATACAAACACACCCAATCCCGGCATAACAAGCTGCGTCTGCCACATCTTCGGGATCTTTCCCGCCAAAACTTCGGTGTTTTTAATGCTTTTCAGTGGAATATTTTGAAATACGCAGAAAGAGAAAGCCACTCGTGGGATATTTCACGGTAACATGAAGGTTAAAGTTCAGGTTTACTGAATAACTTATTTGCGTACGTTTGAGCGGAAACTCAACACAAAGAGCTTCTTTAGTTTCATGTGTAACGCCATAAAAGGTCAGGGCATGATTCGATACTCAATACTATACTAAACGTCTGGTCAGATTAGGATTTTATTTTTCCCGGCGGCGAATACACCGTCAGCTGCGGCATCAGTGCTTAACAAGGAAACACAAAGATCAGGGAAACGATACTTCTTGCTAATTAGAGCACACGAGGCAATTTCAAGGCCACGTAAAGATTTTACAACTCCGAGGTAAGTAATTTAAGTGTAGTTTTTCCAGCTTTTTGGGCTTTATTTATGCTATAACGCACATTTCAGTGTTTTGACAATTCGTGTCTGCTCAACAGAATGAGTTGGAAATGAAATCTTGTCATAATCTAGTCTAATAGGGGTTGATTGTTACACCAAAAGTCAGACCCACTTTATTCAATAATGCAGGATATTTCGCCTCAACGGATCTTTACTAACCTAATTGTACACCACTAAGATTGATTTTGAGAGCACGCATATACAACATTTTTGGCTATCTGTCAGAACGGCCAATACCATTGTAGCCTCTTTTGTGATTGGCTTTTTTAACACCAATTCTGTTGGTAGCCAGTTTATATAAAAAAATTTAATTTTAGAAAATAACATTAAAAAAGCTAAGAACATGTCCAGACGTTAGGTTGCGAGAGAAAGGACAAGTCGCTCTGAGCAATTCTGTTAACTATGTACTCCATGTTTATCAAGTAAACTTATAGGCGGATATAAGAAAGCCGGTTTTCACCAGTGACGGTACAAATTAAAACTGAGTTTTTTTC
Organism: Oculina patagonica; assembly: GCF_052425735.1. Taxonomy (NCBI): domain Eukaryota; kingdom Metazoa; phylum Cnidaria; class Anthozoa; order Scleractinia; family Oculinidae; genus Oculina; species Oculina patagonica. The sequence goes on from NC_135762.1 coordinate 24,482,497, forward strand.
ATTCTGAACGACACAAATGTGACTGCCACCCAAACGCTGTAAAATGCGACGATTTGCTTGCAAAACATAGGATTTGTAGGACTTCTTGATGGCAAATGTCAGCATGTGTAGAAAAGGATCGGAGTTATGCCCAGAACTGATAAGCAGATTAACAGTCTAGTCAAAGGTCGCATTTAGTAAATGTTAAACACTAACATCTGAGTAAATTTTCCTGTAACACAAAAACTTCAGACTACCATTTTCAGTACCTTCGTTGATAAAACCGTTTTGTTAAAAAGGTGTAGTGTGTAAAGTTGTGATGTGAAAACTTCTGTCAGATAAACGATAAGTGGAGCCAAAAGAACAGTTCATTGTCCTATATACGAAGAATTTCGGAATTTTGATTTAATCCTTGTCAAAGTGAGATTATATCTCCTTGGATCATTACTGATTGGGACTAATCAGTTGGCCCAAAGCATTATATCATATCATTGCCACAAAATCAAACTTCCTATAAGAGGATAAAAAGATTAGCTTGTGTTGCTTCGGCCGTTTCTACAGACACGTAAGATGCCACAACCGATCGAGACCACACGACAGCCGATTTCACAATGCGATGTATTGTGTGTATGCAAATGACCGGGACCACATACTATCTCCTAACGGGAAGTGTTCTTGAAGGCAGATTTCCGACGTATTTGAGAGCTGAAAAACAACGGTAGCCATTCATATTTCATCCTCTAAGTTTCGATCACACAGTTTTTCAGAAGTGGCAGCTTCTGGTTTCATTTAATCCCGATTTTCGTCCTGAACTTCAGACTAGAAACCCCTCATTAAAAAAAGGCGAACAGTAAAAATTTTGTAATCGCCAGCTGTATTTCAAAAAAGTAGTAACTCTCACTCAAAGATTATTTTTTCTTCTTGTAAAATTAAAAAAAAAATGTAACTAGCAACGAACAGCCGTATTTTTTCAACTTAAACTGCATCTCCTATTTCCACTGTAACAATAATTGCAGGTACATATAAACGCTGTTCTCAAAGTTTATATTTTTTCTCTAGCACACCTTATCTAAATCGGCCTTCACACGACAAACTATTTAAACGGCCAACTCGTGTTGGCAAACTCAAGTTGGTGTGTGTGAACGACGCAACAAGTTGGTCAACTGTTAGCGACAAATAGAACTTGTCTCTGTTCTCGCCAACAGTTTGCCAACTTGTTTGCCAACTGTTGTTGTGTCGTTCACACACACCAACTTTAGTTTGCCAAAATGAGTTTGCTATAAACTTTAGTTTCTCGTGTTAGGGCCGCGAATCGATAAGGAATAGTGATAAACATAACTACTCGGAATAGCTTCAACCTAAGAATGGTTGTACTTTCACAAAAGATACAAACCACTATTTTTTGTAGGGTATGTCCGGCTTTTCGTATATTGCCGCCATCCTGTCCCGCGACTCAGTATTTTGTGGCTAAGGTTTTGTTTTCAAAAGATGAATGAGCTTTATATAAACAAAACCTCCCTAAAACATCGATCAGTTTATAAAACCACAGGAAGGAAGTACCGACACTATGAACATTTCCGATTTAGATGTCTCCTCACGCTACGAAATGCTGTTCACCGTTAGCCGGCCGGCTTTCGCATGATACTCACTATCTGCAATATCGCTTTCCTAGATCAAAATTAACTTCAGATACCGTCTCTTCTTATGGAACAACGTGTATTTTGTTTGGTTGGGTCTTAACGATCAATTGAATTTGAAACAAGGTTGTGTTGCAATTATATGTTTCCCTGAAAAGGTCCACGAGATTGTCAGGTGATGACAATTGTAGTTCAAGGTGATTCATGCTGTACATGTATTTAAATTGTCATTTTTATCAAAATAACGAGAGAAACAAAAGATAGCCTGGGTACAGTCTTAGCAAGTTCTTAAATGGTTTTGGCTTTTCTCAGCATCAACGCTCTTATAAAAAAAAATTATATAACAAAGGCTGTATTCTACCATTCATTTTGAGTGGTCGGAAGCTCTTGCATTTCAGCTTAGATTAATGGCGGATTTGTTGATTTCTGTTTACCATATTTACAAAATTAATAAGTCAATAACCTTATCAGTACAGCCCTGAAGAGGCTCCAACTGAGAATACACGTATCTGCTCAATGGTCGGAGATAATTCTTCTCAAAAATTGTCAGAGCTTTTAGCCGGAAACGCCTTGTCCCTCCCTGTTAGCAACCTTGCTGACAGAATGCTGAGGCTCCTTTTTTTTAGTGAAACACTACACACTACTTTTGAACGTTAGGGGAAATTATTGCTTTTCCTTGCTGAATATGTAATCGTTAGGCCTCACAGAGTTAAGAAAGGACTCTGACCCATTTCCAGCTTTGTTTATTGATCGGCAAGTTTATGGAAACAAAATGAATAATCTTCCTACTCCTTCCTTCCCCTGATGAAATTCGGAGTGGGAAAAGATCGTACATACGATCCGATTATACAATGTTGTTTTTGTTTTAGCAAGAACTGTTATCTACTCAGTGACAAGAACGTTGGGGCATAGAAAAGCCAAGGTTTTAATAACATGCTTGGAACGTCTACAATGCTAAAAATTGGTAAAGAGCTGTCTTTTGTACCATTTTGGTGGAAAAAATGAAAAATATTGACACATTATGATCGGCCTGACAGTTATTATATTATTGAATCCGCCTTTGTTTGAACCGAAGCTAAAAGAACATCATTGTCATCACCACTCCTGCAATGCCACAGTTTCGAACATTTTTTACGAAATTCAAAAGGAATAAGGTTATATTTATCTTAAAATAAAAAAAAAAACAGGTTTAGCCCAAGCCCAGCACAAGCTTGACTCTTTTGACGCTTTAAAACAACACCAACAACAAAAGAAATAAGTACGTAACTTGTGTCCAGGATTGAACGCAGGTATTATTAAATAAGTTCTTCGTATTTACTGGCTTATTTGCCATATTCATAGTACATCGTATTTGATAGAGTTATGTGAGGTGTGTGTGTGTGTGTGTGTGTATTTTTTTTAGCAATGGGTAACCTTGTGATAGCTAACATAAAGAGACTACTTCTTCTTAGCAATCAATCCTGGATAAATCTTAGAGAGTAATACACTTAATGTCATTATTTTTTTTTTTTAAAGAATTAAAACCTTTTACGGAGAACGGCTAAGCGCAGGGATTCACAATCAAAATGCTAGAAATACTTGTCACTTAAATGATTAGTCTGTCTCAGTTGAATCTCTTGAGTGCCAGCTGGTTGGCAGGGAAATATCTGTAAATATTTCAGTCATATGTGTGTTATCAGTTAGTATTTTGGCCGTCTGTCAAGTGTTATTCGCCGGAGCCGAATTAATGTTGAGATAACATTTGTCAGCTGTAATGTAATAACTGTCAGGCCGATCATAATTTGTCAGTTAGATTGTCGCGGGGTCATCAGTAGTTATTAAAATAACTATTGTAGCCACTATTCAGTGCTCAGTTAAAATTTTGGCAGAGAAAAGATAACACCACCGAGAAAATGAGATATTTAGCTTTTTAGACGAACGACAAAATTTCCCCTGTTCTGTCAGTGGCGAGATGACATTGAGGACAACATTCGAAGTTGACAAAATTGGCTTTCAACTCAACTTGGAATATAAAGGCTTTCATAAAAGGAAAACGAAAGAAAGATGGTTGCAATTTAGAATGCGCCATGGCCATGATCCGTGGCATAATACCCTTTGTTTTGAGGTAAACATAAGATATCAATAACATCGATGGAACAATGACCCGAAGACCATTCCTTTCTGAAACAATAACATTTGCAGCTGGCTGGGATTTGTTGTAGCTAATTGAAAGAATGATTCGTTTGACTGGAATTATTAAAATAAAAGTAAAAGGACAATCGAGTAATAATTATTACATTATCCCACTTCACTCTCCAACCGTCGAAGTTCTAGAGCTGGATACTTCATCGCACACTCTCGTAAACTTGAGAGCAAACAGTAGCATAGCAACAAACAATTCAAAGTCGTCATATTAATCACCCAAAAGCACGATTTGACACTTGACTTCATAATTATTAGAGTTTTAAGCCGTAATTAATGCACATTCATGTCTTTTCTAGAAACGCTTTTATAACTCCGCATCTCTCTTCGATATTTGTAGCTCGTGATGTATATTCAAGTTCAAAGCACGACTTTTTGAGTTAGTTCTTGACGACAAATTTGAAGTTATTGTCTAATGGGTTGATAAGGATTTTAGCCGTGCCATACGAGGCGAGGTTTGTCAGACTTGTCAAGCATACATGTACCTGTTTGTTACCCAACTAAGCTCTTTCCTGTCAACGTGAGTACGCAATATCAATTACGGCACGTGACGTGCAAACAAGGGCTCTAGACAGGCCGGGTATGCAAATTAATCTCATTCAATTGAATTCTATAAATATCGGATCAATGTTTTGTTTGCATTCATTTCTTTTACAGCCGTTTTAAGTGAGCTGGTTACAGCTGGCTTAATTCGTTTTGAACGCACGCCTACGTGAAAGGGATCACTGCAACGCATCGCCTCAGCACGATGAAGACTATTCTGCTATCTGTTTTGACTTCACTAGTGGTTCTAGTATTCATGGCATTCCCATACAACGTCCAAGCAGCCCCCAGGCAACGAACTGTCAATGGCCAAGACGGTAAGACACCGTGCTTTCTTGTTACATTTTGCAATGTTAATAGCTTCTGTACTATGCGATTTTCATATTCTTCTAAAGCTTTTCTGGCTCTATCGCCCGCGATCTATTTCCCGGGAAATGGGGGTCCTTTTACGAGAAAATGCCCAATGTACGTTATCACGCTAACGCTAGTTTTCTGAGTTTTAAGTTCACAAAAGTGGTATAAAGTTCACTTATAAACAATCTTCTGTGAAATAACTCAACGAGAAAATTAAATCATAAAATTTAAAAGTTTGTAAAGCAAGTGTAACTTTGCGATTATATTTCACTGAAGTGCGACGATTTAGTTGTGGGTCTCATTGATATCTTTGATATTTTTATTATTTACTTTTGTTCGGCTTCAGTTATTGTCATGATGCTTTGAAAGTAATTGAAGCAATATTCGATGGCTTCATCACGCAACGCATTCGAGTGTTTGGGGCATGTTTCTGCCGTGTCGAATTTAATTCAATTAAATTTGTCAGAAATGGTCTTTTATGATGCAATTACTTTAGGTGGAATTTTAATCTGCTGCACTTCTAGAGCACTTAATGTACTGTTGACACAGCTGTATATCGCCGGTCGGCGAATAAAAGCATTAAAAACATTGCCTATTTAAATAGTATAATATATGCAATTAAGGTTCGACGCAGCACTGACATTTTCGCGTTTATTTTGTCGCGCGACGAGGGATTTGCATAGAATTTAGTCAAAGTATCTAATCACCAATTCAAACCTCTGAAAACTTCTTTGAAATTTAAAAGTTTAATTAACTTCTATACGACATAAATGGGACGTTCCAAATGGGTTTGAAAGTTTGCTTAAGTGTTAAGTACCGAAGGGAACTTTACTCAAGTTATAGCTTTGGGAATTTTGGTTCCAGCAAGACAGAAAAGTGGAAGAAGACATGAAGTCGTGCATGAATTTTATATATTGATGAGTAGCTTTTCGAGTTCGGATTCGAACTTTCTTAGTTTACGACAAAATAAAAGGAATCTTTCATCACGATCAAGGAAGGAGGTGACATCAATGTAAAGTGTTCCTCTTCTCGGGCGTTTTTCGATATTGACGTGTGCAAGGCAATATTCTTCTTCCGACCGCGGAAAATGTATCCTTCGTTGAAAATGTGTTTATGTCTGAGGCTTGTTAGAGCATGACTAATCATCTTATGGTTTTAACCTCTTTCAACTTATTGCACAGCGTATTAATTAAAGGAACCATGTCGACTATTTTAAGTCCGTAATCGGGAAGTTGAAATTAATGCAAAAGTTGGACAATTGGAAATTCGAAACTTCGCGAAGATCAAAATTGAACTTCCTTGATGACATTTTTTGGGAGAACAGATTGAACTGGATAAATAAAAGGAACAATTAGCAAGGAAGTGTGGATAAGAAATGGCTTCCGTCGCTTTCTTTCAGTCTGAAATTGATCAAGGCAACATTTTCTGGGTTTTTCACAAATTTCAGGAAACTAAAGATAACTGAAATATAAATTACTCTCGGGGTTTCCCTTACTATTAGCTGCGAGCAATTTTCAAACAATGAACAATGGAATTCAATCCCGATTTAGACTCGAGGACAGGTATATATAGATATATTTTTCTCTTGAGTGACATGATTCCGTTTTGCTACACGAGTCTTGACCTTGCTATATAGACTTCTCCTCCTCTTATGACAATCCGGCTGAAAACTACTATTCATCCACGGACACACGCATTAAAATATTGTCTATAAGCACGACCTTACGGGGTCAAATACGTCAATCAACTCCTTTTGTCGCGACAAAGTTCCGCCCGAATTTGAAGTTCTTTTAGTGGTTGAGGGACAAATACTCTGCATTGTCAGAAAATGGAGAGCAATTAAAATTTATACTTATAACCAAACAACACAGGTCTGTCCAAATAAAATCGCTGCAATGGTGTGTTCTTGCGAAAACGTTACTATAAAGACGCGATGCATGATTTAGTATTTGAATTGGTCAGTACAAATTATCCGAACTGTACCACTAAGATCAATATTTGAATTTTTACCAAAGCGGATTTACGGAGGTGAAGGGGCGATAACTACATGGGATCAACATTTCCGTTACAGTATTTTTTAGTATTAACAAAAAAACACATCGCTTAATCGTTTCTCACCCCCTGACAACCAATCGCGCAGCAGGAATGCTGTTTCTAAAGGAATGAGAAAGAAGGCCACAACCAAGCAGAAGTAACTAGTAGAGATTTCCCGCGCTTGACACGGACTGCATGTTTTCCCGCGCTTGGCACGGGTTGCATGTTTGTCCCCGCTTGGTACGGGTTCCGTGATTTTGTCTTGCGTTCCGATTTGCTCACTGCATTATTAGCTCTGATTGGCCAGAAGTGTTTAAAATTGGTTTTACGATAAGCGCCCCAAACAAGTTCTTAACTTTGTATCAAGCAATATTGGGATCACAGCTTTCAGTGAAGATTACTTGATTACATTAAAAAAGGTGTAATAGACAATATTAATCAAATTAGCAGAATATCATTGATTAAAAGTTCGTTCCTTTTCTTGATTCATCTAACAGACATAATAGAAGGCGATATACTAGTAACAGAACCTCTTAGAAATGTCCTGAAGGCGGGAAAGTCAAGAAAAAGGCGTGATATTGTTAGCGACATGGTCAAGAGATGGCCGGATGGAGTGGTGCCGTATACACTAGACTCTAGCCTCAGTAAGTGCTCATTAAGTGTATATTGTGTCTCGGTTAGAAAGCCACCATTACCGCCTTCGCTTGCTGCAGAATGCCTTGTGTAGGCTGCACGTGGGAAAGTATCTCGCCAGACATTGCTTAAATATGGTGCAGTGGGTCAGCATTGGGGAGGGAGCTTATCTGGCGGCAAAACGGTTAAATTGAGGGAACTCACTTAAAAACAGTTTGTTCGTGCTCGTTTTAGTGGTTCTATAAAAGACACTGTAACGTTTTGATATACTGGGCTGTGAAACGACAATCTTAGCCAATAGTCTTTAGAGCCTCTACAAAACTGGTAAACTATATTAACTTCACAGGCCTCTGCCAGAAGCAGTCCTTCAGCCTTTGGACTGATCTTTGTGAAACAGCATAAGTTACATTAATTGTAATGTTTTGTCATGTAAACATTTCTTTCCAGTTGATTGCGTTGAAAAATCAGTTCATTTGTATCATAAATTAAACCCGCAGCCATTTCGCAAATAATATAATTTTAGTTTATTTCCACGGCACGTACCACTCTGGCAACTTTCAGATACGTGCAGTTAAAACGTTTACGTCCGCTGAAACGAACATCGCTTTTGTTATCTCAAACAAAACAATTAAGGGGTCGCCGTTAGAGCGATTTATATATTTGACCTTTACATGATTACACGCAAACGGAACGCAAACAACAAACGAACGGATAGAGTAAATTTGATCGGTTTAACAAACGCAAACGAACGTGCGCGGGATTGGGTTGGTGTAGCGAACGCGAACACGTCGCGCAGATTTTACCATTTTTGATTGGTCCATCGAACGATACATTTTCCATCGAATAGTAGCAGGAGGCACACGAAAAACTCGCACAGAAAACTGAACTTACCTGTTCATTTATTGGCACCTCCAACAGAAGACGAGATCTAACGAGAAAACATTTTCAAGTTCAAAGAAAAATCGCTGAAACTCTCAAGCAACCTGTCACGGTTTCTGACCGTCCAGGAGCAAGTGTAATCGTAAATAATACTGGCTCACATGTACTGAATTTACAATCAAAACTTTTGTAACCGACGGCGTGACGTTACGTAAGACTTGTTGGTAACGCACTGCTATGGAGGGGTTTTGTGATGTAAAATACATGGTCAAACATTTCGTTTGAAACATTTCTAGTCCTCCTTTTTTACCTAAAGAAAAGGCAATATATCCTGAGCTCGTTTTCGGAAGTGGTTCGTTCAAGCGAAGGTCACTATAGCAAGGACTGGTCCCGCTCGTGCGCTGTTGTCACGAGACATCCGGAAGAGAGCTTTACGTGCTTCTGGCACGGGTAGTCACAAGTGCTCCATCACGTAATTTCCTTTTCCTCCTACTTTGTACTTGTTATATCCGCTTTTAAAAGAACCTGTGGGCCATTTTGGCTCCCAGACATGAATCATTTAGCCCATGGCAGAAAATGAACATACCACAAGCTTCATCTTTTCACTAAAATTCTGTGAAAAAATAATTGAAACACATGCACAAAAAAGCCACCACCAATAGAAAAACTAAAATGGACGCACAAAAACTGGAAGTGAGGACATTTTTTTTGTCACTTTTTTTCGACGGGGAAAATTGCTCGCAGTTACATGAAAGTACTGTTCAGTCGGAAAATTCTGTTTTAAAGTTGGATTCGTGCAAGATCGAAACAAACCTCACAAAATTTAGAAACAGGGTTCTATACTATTTCAGTTTCTCTGTTTCAAACATGATTAATCAGTACAAAGGGGCATACTGGAGGGACGTGTCGCAGCTACATGTCCCTGCAACATATTTCTTCGTGTTTCAGCACCTTTAAATTGACGCTAAGCAAACTGGGCATTCAAACCAATTCTCCGTAGATTAACTTAAAAACCTTCTCTCAATGTTGCACAGATAAGGAAGCTCTCAAGGCCATAAGAAAAGCCATACGTGAGTTTCACAAGAGAACTTGTGTAAAATTTGTTCCTCGCACCGAGGAACATGACTACGTGGAATTTCAAGGAAATTATGGGTAAGAGTCGATAACTTGTTTCTAATTTCGATGTGTTCATTTGTTATTGGTTGCTTTGTTGTGTTGCGTTAATTTTAGTGCATTTAAGTGATTACCCGGTAGTCTTTCTACATGTGAATTATTGAGTTTAAGTGCAATATTGAATGTAAAATTGCGTAACAAAAAATCGATACAATTTGTTAACTTAAAAGAGCTAGCATTCAGAACAACGTTATGTTTTTTTTTTTTTTTTTTTTTTTTAAGACGTTGCTTATACGCAATTCCTTATTTTTCTTTGTTCCCTTCGATTCTCTTAGTTGTTTCTCAGCGATTGGTCGACAAGGAGGAAAACAAAGAATCTCAGTTGGGGAAGGATGCGAGTACAAAGGAACAGTGATGCACGAAATGATGCACACTCTAGGGTTCTTCCACGAGCAGTCCCGCACTGATAGGGACAATTACATCATGGTGCTGTGGTGGAATATCGAACCAGGTAATTATCATAAATTAACGAAAGAAAAACAAAAGCTTTCACACATTATCATAAATTAATCATAATACGTCATCTTTACTTAACTAACATACTTTATCATAAATAGACTAGCATACATTATCGTACATAGACTACAGTACCTTATTACATGAAATTCTCGCGCCGACACATTAATTCGACACTTTAAGTGACGCGAGCAAGAAGTGTCGCGAACATAAAATGACGCAAAAATTAAGTGACTCACATTATGTCAATAATCAAGAAAGAATACGTTTATTACCACTGAAGGAGGGAATTTTTAATGTAAATGAATGTTGTCGTCAATTGACTCAAGAACAATAACTCAGGCACGTACACAAGCATGGCTACTTTTAGATATAGTGGGACCATTCTGGCTTCCTAGTTTGGGAAAGAAATATTCCTTATTTTTGTTTCATTTCCAAAAGGATTCGAAAAGAACTTTGACAGTTACGGTCCAGATCGAATGGACAGCCCCGAGGAACCGTACGACTTTGACAGCCTCATGCACTACGACAACCGAGCCTTCAGCAAAAACGGGGACAACACGCTGCAGTCAATATCAGATCCTAACAGAGCCCTGGGTAACATGGATGACTTCAGTGACATCGATATCAAACAGTTACTGAAGGATTACCCCTGTAAAGCTTGGGACAAGAAACCCGCTGCTGATAGCGGCAAAAAGAAAGAAAAATCTGAAGAAAGTAAGTGCATGGATGTGTAACTATCAAAAACAGTTTCACTTAAGAAAAAAGGAATTGTTGACTATTCAAAAAAAAAAAACGAATTTTTCCAAGTAATATATCAATGTGCTTTAGAATAGAAATAGAGATTGCATACTGTGCAACCTCTGATTGAAAAAAGAAATCTTCCTTT